>NW_026608626.1:0-59957 GCF_029499605.1 Hyla sarda | reverse complement strand
AGAGCGAGCCAGACAAGAGAGCAAGCGAGCGAGCCAGATGTCAGAGCAAGCCAGATAAAAGAGCGAGCCAGACAAGAGAGCAAGCGAGCTAGACAGATATGAGAGTGAGCGAGCCAGACATGAGAGCAAGCGAGCGAGCAAGATATGAGAGAGAACAAGCCAGATAAGAGAGCGAGCCAGACAAGAGAGCATGCGAGCGAGCCAGATATGAGAGCAAGCGAGCGAGCCAGATGTGAGAGCGAGACAGATAAGAGAGCGAGCCAGACAAGAGAGCAAGCGAGCGAGCCCGATATGAGAGCACGCGAGCGAGCCAGATGTGAGAGCGAGCGAGCCAGATATGCGAGCGAGCCAGATAAGAGAGTGAGCCAGAAAAGAGAGCAAGCGAGCGAGCCAGATATGAGAGCAAGCGAGCGAGCCAGATGTGAGAGCGAGCGAGCCAGATATGCGAGTGAGCCAAATAAGAGAGCGAGCCAGACAAGAGAGCAAGCGAGCGAGCCAGATATGCTAGCAAGCGAGCCAGATAAGAGAGCGAGCCAGACAAGAGAGCAAGCGAGCGAGCCAGATATTTCAGCAAGCGAGCAAGCCAGATATGAGAGCAAGAGAGCGAGCCAGACAAGCGAGCAAGCGAGCGAGCCAGACAAGAGAGCAAGAGAGCGAGCCATATATGAGCGCAAGCGAGCTAGCCAGATATGAGAGCAAGCGAGTGAGCCAGATATGAGAGCGTGCCAGATAAGAAAGCGAACCAGACAAGAGAGCAAGCGAGCGAGACAGATATGACAGCGAGCAAAACCACACATGAGAGAGAGCGAGCGAGCCAGATATGTGAGCGAGCGAGCCAGATATGAGAGCGAGCTAGCCAGATTTGCGAGCGAGCGAGCCAGATTTTCGAGCGAACAGGCCAGATAAGAGAGCGAGCCAGAGAAGAGCGCAAGCGAGCGAGCCAGACAAGAGAGCAAGCGAGCGAGCCAGATGTGAGAGCGAGCAAGCAAGATATGCGAGCGAGCCAGATAAGAGAACGAGCCAGACAAGAGAGCAGCGAGCGAGCCAGATATGAGAGCAAGCGAGCAAGCCAGATGTGAGAGAGAGTGAGGCAGATAAGAGAGCGAGCCAGACAATTAAGCAAGCGAGCGAGCCAGATATGAGAGCAAGCGAGTGATCCAGATATGAGAGCGAGCCAGACATGAGAGCGATCGAGCCAGATATGAGAGCAAGCGAGCCAGCCAGATATGAGAGCAAGCGAGCCAGCCAGATATGAGAGTGAGCCAGATAAGAGAGCGAGCAAGACAAGAGAGCAAGCGAGCTAGCCAGATATGAGAGCAAGCGAGCGAGCCAGATATGAAAGCAAGCGAGCGAGCCAGATTTGAGAGCGAGCGAGCCAGATATGCGAGCGAGCCAGATAAGAGAGCGAGCCAGACAAGAGAGCAAGCGAGCTAGCCAGATTTGAGAGCGAGCAAGACAAGAGAGCAAGCGAGCTAGCCAGATATGAGAGCAAGCGAGCCAGCCAGATATGAGAGCGAGCCAGATAAGAGAGCGAGCGAGCGAGCGAGCTAGCCAGATATGAGAGCAAGCGAGCAAGCCAGATTTGAGAGCGAGCGAGCCAGATATGCGAGCGAGCAAGATAAGAGAGCGAGCCAGACAAGAGAGCAAGCGAGCAAGCCAGAAATGAGAGCAAGGGAGCGAGTCAGATATGAGAGCAAGCGAGCGAGCCAGATATGAGAGCGAGCTAGCCAGATATGCGAGCGAGCCAGATAAGAGAATGAGCCAGACAAGAGAACAAACGAGCTAGCCAGATATGAGAACAAGCGAGCAAACCAGATTTGAGAGCGAGGGAGCTAGATATGCGAGCGAGCCAGATATGCGAGCGAGCCAGATAAGAGAGTGAGCCACACAAGAGAGCAAGCGAGCGAGCCAGATATGAGAGCAAGTGAGCGATACAGATATGAGAGCAAGCGAGCGAGCCAGATATGAGAGCGTGCCAGATAAGAGAGCAAACCAGACAAGAGAGCAAGCGAGCCAGACAGATATGAGAGCGAGCAAGCCAGACAAGAGAGCAAGCGAGCCAGACAGATATGAGAGCGTAACAAATAAGAGAGCGAGCCAGACAAGAGAGCAAGTGAGCGAGCCAGATATGAGAGCGAGTGAGTCAGACATGAGAGCAAGCGAGCGAACCAGAGATGAGAGCGAGCAAGCCAGACATGAGAGCAAGCGAGCGAAACAGATATGAGAGCGAGCGAGCCAGGCAAGAGAGCAAGCGAGCCAGACAGATATGAGAGCGAGCAAGCCAGACAAGAGAGCAAGCGAGCCAGACAGATATGAGAGCGTAACAAATAAGAGAGCGAGCCAGACAAGAGAGCAAGTGAGCGAGCCAGATATGAGAGCGAGTGAGCCAGACATGAGAGCAAGCGAGCGAACCAGAGATGAGAGCGAGCAAGCCAGACATGAGAGCAAGCGAGCGAGCCAGATATGAGAGCAAGCGAGCCAGGCATGAGAGTAAGTGAGCGAGCCAGATATGAGAGCGAGCGAGCAAGACATGAGAGCGAGCGAGCCAGATATGAGAGCGAGCGAGCCAGATAAGAGAGCGAGCCAGACAAGAGAGCAAGCGAGCAAGCCAGATGTGAGAGCGAGCGAACCAGATATGCGAGCGAGCGAGCCAGATAAGAGAGCGAGCCAGACAAGAGAGCAAGCGAGCGAGCCAGATGTGAGAGCGAGCGAGACAGATATGCGAGCGAGCCATAAAAGAGAGCAAGCGAGCGAGCCAGATATGAGAGCAAGCGAGCGAGCCAGATATGAGAGCGAGCCAGATAAGAGAGCCAGCCAAACAAGAGAGCAAGCGAGCGAGCCAGATATGAGAGCAAGCGAGCGAGCCAGATGTGAGAGCGAGCGAGCCAGATTTGCGAGCGAGCCAAATAAGAGAGCGAGCCAGACAAGAGAGCAAGCTAGCAAGCCAGATATGAGAGCAAGCTTGCCAGATAAGAGAGGGAGCCAGACAAGAGAGCAAGCGAGCGAGCCAGATGTGAGAGCGAGCGAGCCAGATATGCGAGCGAGCCATATAAGAGAGCGAGCCAGACAAGAGAGCAAGCGAGCGAGCCAGATATGAGAGCGAGCCAGACATGAGAGCAAGCGAGCGAGCCAGATATGAGAGCGAGCGAGGCCAGATAAGAGAGCGAGCCAGACAAGAGAGCAGCGAGCGAGCCAGATATGAGAGCAAGCGAGCGAGCCAGAGGTGAGAGTGAGCGAGCCAGATATGCGAGCAAGCCAGATATGAGAGCAAGCTTGCCAGATAAGAGAGGGAGCCAGACAAGAGAGCAAGCGAGTGAGCCAGATGTGAGAGCGAGCGAGCCAGATATGCGAGCGAGCCATATAAGAGAGCGAGCAAGACAAGAGAGCAAGCGAGCGAGCCAGATATGAGAGCGAGCGAGCCAGACATGAGAGCAAGCGAGCGAGCCAGATATGAGAGCGAGCGAGCCAGATAAGAGAGCGAGCCAGACAAGGAGAGCAAGCGAGCGAGCCAGATGTGAGAGCGAGCCAGATAAGAGAGCGAGCCAGACAAGAGAGCAAGCGAGCGAGCCAGACAAGAGAGCAAGCGAGCGAGACACATATGAGAGCAAGCGAGCGAGCCAGATATGAGAGCAAGCGAGCAAGCCAGATATGAGAGCGAGCCAGATAAGAGAGCGAACCAGACAAGAGAGAAAGCGAGCGAGCGAGATATCAGAGTGAGCGAGCCACATATGAGAGCGGAGGCTAGCCAGATGAGCGAGCGAGCCATTTAAGTGAGAGAGCCAGACAAGAGAGTAAGCGAGCGAGCCAGATATGAGAGCGAGTGAGCCAGACATGAGAGCAAGTGAGCGAGCATACATGAGAGCGAGCGAGCAATACATGAGAGCAAGCGAGCAAGCCAGATATGAGAGTGAGCGAGCCAGATAAGAGAGCGAGCCAGACAAGAGAGCAAGCGAGCGAGCCAGATGTCAGAGCAAGCCAGATAAAAGAGCGAGCCAGACAAGAGAGCAAGCGAGCTAGACAGATATGAGAGTGAGCGAGCCAGACATGAGAGCAAGCGAGCGGAGCAAGATATGAGAGAGAACAAGCCAGATAAGAGAGCGAGCCAGACAAGAGAGCATGCGAGCGAGCCAGATATGAGAGCAAGCGAGCGAGCCAGATGTGAGAGCGAGACAGATAAGAGAGCGAGCCAGACAAGAGAGCAAGCGAGCGAGCCCGATATGAGAGCACGCGAGCGAGCCAGATGTGAGAGCGAGCGAGCCAGATATGCGAGCGAGCCAGATAAGAGAGTGAGCCAGAAAAGAGAGCAAGCGAGCGAGCCAGATATGAGAGCAAAGCGAGCGAGCCAGATGTGAGAGCGAGCGAGCCAGATATGCGAGTGAGCCAAATAAGAGAGCGAGCCAGACAAGAGAGCAAGCGAGCGAGCCAGATATGCTAGCAAGCGAGCCAGATAAGAGAGCGAGCCAGACAAGAGAGCAACCGAGCGAGCCAGATATTTCAGCAAGCGAGCAAGCCAGATATGAGAGCAAGAGAGCGAGCCAGACAAGCGAGCAAGCGAGCGAGCCAGACAAGAGAGCAAGAGAGCGAGCCATATATGAGCGCAAGCGAGCTAGCCAGATATGAGAGCAAGCGAGTGAGCCAGATATGAGAGCGTGCCAGATAAGAAAGCGAACCAGACAAGAGAGCAAGCGAGCGAGACAGATATGACAGCGAGCAAAACCACACATGAGGAGCGAAGCGAAGCCAGATATGTGAGCGAGCGAGCCAGATATGAGAGCGAGCTAGCCAGATTGCGAGCGAGCGAGCCAGATTTTCGAGGCGAACAGGCCAGATAAGAGAGCGAGCCAGAGAAGAGCGCAAGCGAGCGAGCCAGACAAGAGAGCAAGCGAGCGAGCCAGATGTGAGAGCGAGCAAGCAAGATATGCGAGCGAGTCCAGATAAGAGAACGAGCCAGACAAGAGAGCAGCGAGCGAGCCAGATATGAGAGCAAGTGAGCAAGCCAGATGTGAGAGAGAGTGAGGCAGATAATAGAGCGAGCCAGACAATTAAGCAAGCGAGCGAGCCAGATATGAGAGCAAGCGAGTGATCCAGATATGAGAGCGAGCCAGACATGAGAGCGATCGAGCCAGATATGAGAGCAAGCGAGCCAGCCAGATATGAGAGCAAGCGAGCCAGCCAGATATGAGAGTGAGCCAGATAAGAGAGCGAGCAAGACAAGAGAGCAAGCGAGCTAGCCAGATATGAGAGCAAGCGAGCGAGCCAGATATGAAAGCAAGCGAGCGAGCCAGATTTGAGAGCGAGCGAGCCAGATATGCGAGCGAGCCAGATAAGAGAGCGAGCCAGACAAGAGAGCAAGCGAGCTAGCCAGATTTGAGAGCGAGCAAGACAAGAGAGCAAGCGAGCTAGCCAGATATGAGAGCAAGCGAGCCAGCCAGATATGAGAGCGAGCCAGATAAGAGAGCGAGCGAGCGAGCGAGCTAGCCAGATATGAGAGCAAGCGAGCAAGCCAGATTTGAGAGCGAGCGAGCCAGATATGCGAGCGAGCAAGATAAGAGAGCGAGCCAGACAAGAGAGCAAGCGAGCAAGCCAGAAATGAGAGCAAGGGAGCGAGTCAGATATGAGAGCAAGCGAGCGAGCCAGATATGAGAGCGAGCTAGCCAGATATGCGAGCGAGCCAGATAAGAGAATGAGCCAGACAAGAGAACAAACGAGCTAGCCAGATATGAGAACAAGCGAGCAAACCAGATTTGAGAGCGAGGGAGCTAGATATGCGAGCGAGCCAGATATGCGAGCGAGCCAGATAAGAGAGTGAGCCACACAAGAGAGCAAGCGAGCGAGCCAGATATGAGAGCAAGTGAGCGATACAGATATGAGAGCGAGCCAGACATGAGAGCGATCGAGCCAGATATGAGAGCAAGCGAGCCAGCCAGATATGAGAGCAAGCGAGCCAGCCAGATATGAGAGTGAGCCAGATAAGAGAGCGAGCAAGACAAGAGAGCAAGCGAGCTAGCCAGATATGAGAGCAAGCGAGCGAGCCAGATATGAAAGCAAGCGAGCGAGCCAGATTTGAGAGCGAGCGAGCCAGATATGCGAGCGAGCCAGATAAGAGAGCGAGCCAGACAAGAGAGCAAGCGAGCTAGCCAGATTTGAGAGCGAGCAAGACAAGAGAGCAAGCGAGCTAGCCAGATATGAGAGCAAGCGAGCCAGCCAGATATGAGAGCGAGCCAGATAAGAGAGCGAGCGAGCGAGCTAGCCAGATATGAGAGCAAGCGAGCAAGCCAGATTTGAGAGCGAGCGAGCCAGATATGCGAGCGAGCAAGATAAGAGAGCGAGCCAGACAAGAGAGCAAGCGAGCAAGCCAGAAATGAGAGCAAGGGAGCGAGTCAGATATGAGAGCAAGCGAGCGAGCCAGATATGAGAGCGAGCTAGCCAGATATGCGAGCGAGCCAGATAAGAGAATGAGCCAGACAAGAGAGCAAACGAGCTAGCCAGATATGAGAACAAGCGAGCAAACCAGATTTGAGAGCGAGGGAGCTAGATATGCGAGCGAGCCAGATATGCGAGCGAGCCAGATAAGAGAGTGAGCCACACAAGAGAGCAAGCGAGCGAGCCAGATATGAGAGCAAGTGAGCGAGACAGATATGAGAGCAAGCGAGCGAGCCAGATATGAGAGCGTGCCAGATAAGAGAGCAAACCAGACAAGAGAGCAAGCGAGCCAGACAGATATGAGAGCGAGCAAGCCAGACAAGAGAGCAAGCGAGCCAGACAGATATGAGAGCGTAACAAATAAGAGAGCGAACCAGACAAGAGAGCAAGTGAGCGAGCCAGATATGAGAGCGAGTGAGCCAGACATGAGAGCAAGCGAGCGAACCAGAGATGAGAGCGAGCAAGCCAGACATGAGAGCAAGCGAGCGAGCCAGATATGAGAGCGAGCGAGCCAGGCAAGAGAGCAAGCGAGCCAGACAGATATGAGAGCGAGCAAGCCAGACAAGAGAGCAAGCGAGCCAGACAGATATGAGAGCGTAACAAATAAGAGAGCGAGCCAGACAAGAGAGCAAGTGAGCGAGCCAGATATGAGAGCGAGTGAGCCAGACATGAGAGCAAGCGAGCGAACCAGAGATGAGAGCGAGCAAGCCAGACATGAGAGCAAGCGAGCGAGCCAGATATGAGAGCGAGCGAGCCAGGCATGAGAGTAAGTGAGCGAGCCAGATATGAGAGCGAGCGAGCAAGACATGAGAGCGAGCGAGCCAGATATGAGAGCGAGCGAGCCAGATAAGAGAGCGAGCCAGACAAGAGAGCAAGCGAGCAAGCCAGATGTGAGAGCGAGCGAACCAGATATGCGAGCGAGCGAGCCAGATAAGAGAGCGAGCCAGACAAGAGAGCAAGCGAGCGAGCCAGATGTGAGAGCGAGCGAGACAGATATGCGAGCGAGCCATAAAAGAGAGCAAGCGAGCGAGTCAGATATGAGAGCAAGCGAGCGAGCCAGATATGAGAGCGAGCCAGATAAGAGAGCCAGCCAAACAAGAGAGCAAGCGAGCGAGCCAGATATGAGAGCAAGCGAGCGAGCCAGATGTGAGAGCGAGCGAGACAGATTTGCGAGCGAGCCAAATAAGAGAGCGAGCCAGACAAGAGAGCAAGCTAGCAAGCCAGATATGAAAGCAAGCTTGCCAGATAAGAGAGGGAGCCAGACAAGAGAGCAAGCGAGCGAGCCAGATGTGAAAGCGAGCGAGCCAGATATGCGAGCGAGCCATATAAGAGAGCGAGCCAGACAAGAGAGCAAGCGAGCGAGCCAGATATGAGAGCGAGCGAGCCAGACATGAGAGCAAGCGAGCGAGCCAGATATGAGAGCGAGCGAGCCAGATAAGAGAGCGAGCCAGACAAGAGAGCAAGCGAGCGAGCCAGATATGAGAGCAAGCGAGCGAGCCAGAGGTGAGAGTGAGCGAGCCAGATATGCGAGCAAGCCAGATATGAGAGCAAGCTTGCCAGATAAGAGAGGGAGCCAGACAAGAGAGCAAGCGAGCGAGCCAGATGTGAGAGCGAGCGAGCCAGATATGCGAGCGAGCCATATAAGAGAGCGAGCCAGACAAGAGAGCAAGCGAGCGAGCCAGATATGAGAGCGAGCGAGCCAGACATGAGAGCAATCGAGCGAGCCAGATATGAGAGCGAGCGAGCCAGATAAGAGAGCGAGCCAGACAAGAGAGCAAGCGAGCGAGCCAGATGTGAGAGCGAGCCAGATAAGAGAGCGAGCCAGACAAGAGAGCAAGCGAGCGAGCCAGACAAGAGAGCAAGCGAGCGAGACACATATGAGAGCAAGCGAGCGAGCCAGATATGAGAGCAAGCGAGCAAGCCAGATATGAGAGCGAGCCAGATAAGAGAGCGAACCAGACAAGAGAGAAAGCGAGCGAGCGAGATATCAGAGTGAGCGAGCCACATATGAGAGCGAGCTAGCCAGATGAGCGAGCGAGCCATTTAAGTGAGAGAGCCAGACAAGAGAGTAAGCGAGCGAGCCAGATATGAGAGCGAGTGAGCCAGACATGAGAGCAAGTGAGCGAGCAATACATGAGAGCGAGCGAGCAATACATGAGAGCAAGCGAGCAAGCCAGATATGAGAGTGAGCGAGCCAGATAAGAGAGCGAGCCAGACAAGAGAGCAAGCGAGCGAGCCAGATGTCAGAGCAAGCCAGATAAAAGAGCGAGCCAGACAAGAGAGCAAGCGAGCTAGACAGATATGAGAGTGAGCGAGCCAGACATGAGAGCAAGCGAGCGAGCAAGATATGAGAGAGAACAAGCCAGATAAGAGAGCGAGCCAGACAAGAGAGCATGCGAGCGAGCCAGATATGAGAGCAAGCGAGCGAGCCAGATGTGAGAGCGAGACAGATAAGAGAGCGAGCCAGACAAGAGAGCAAGCGAGCGAGCCAGATATGAGAGCACGCGAGCGAGCCAGATGTGAGAGCGAGCGAGCCAGATATGCGAGCGAGCCAGATAAGAGAGTGAGCCAGAAAAGAGAGCAAGCGAGCGAGCCAGATATGAGAGCAAGCGAGCGAGCCAGATGTGAGAGCGAGCGAGCCAGATATGCGAGTGAGCCAAATAAGAGAGCAAGCCAGACAAGAGAGCAAGCGAGCGAGCCAGATATGCTAGCAAGCGAGCCAGATAAGAGAGCGAGCCAGACAAGAGAGCAAGCGAGCGAGCCAGATATTTCAGCAAGCGAGCAAACCAGATATGAGAGCAAGAGAGCGAGCCAGACAAGCGAGCAAGCGAGCGAGCCAGACAAGAGAGCAAGAGAGCGAGCCAGATATGAGCGCAAGCGAGCTAGCCAGATATGAGAGCAAGCGAGTGAGCCAGATATGAGAGCGTGCCAGATAAGAAAGCGAACCAGACAAGAGAGCAAGCGAGCGAGACAGATATGACAGCGAGCAAAACCACACATGAGAGCAAGCGAGCGAGCCAGATATGTGAGCGAGCGAGCCAGATATGAGAGCGAGCTAGCCAGATTTGCGAGTGAGCGAGCCAGATTTTCGAACGAACAGGCCAGATAAGAGAGCGAGCCAGAGAAGAGCGCAAGCGAGCGAGCCAGACATGAGAGCAAGCGAGCGAGCCAGATGTGAGAGCGAGCAAGCAAGATATGCGAGCGAGCCAGATAAGAGAACGAGCCAGACAAGAGAGCAGCGAGCGAGCCAGATATGAGAGCAAGCGAGCAAGCCAGATGTGAGAGAGAGTGAGGCAGATAAGAGAGCGAGCCAGACAATTAAGCAAGCGAGCGAGCCAGATATGAGAGCAAGCGAGTGATCCAGATATGAGAGCGAGCCAGACATGAGAGCGATCGAGCCAGATATGAGAGCAAGCGAGCCAGCCAGATATGAGAGCAAGCGAGCCAGCCAGATATGAGAGTGAGCCAGATAAGAGAGCGAGCAAGACAAGAGAGCAAGCGAGCTAGCCAGATATGAGAGCAAGCGAGCGAGCCAGATATGAAAGCAAGCGAGCGAGCCAGATTTGAGAGCGAGCGAGCCAGATATGCGAGCGAGCCAGATAAGAGAGCGAGCCAGACAAGAGAGCAAGCGAGCGAGCCTGATTTGAGACCAAGCGAGCGAGCCAGATGTGAGCGAGCGAGCCAGATATGCGAGCGAGCCAGATAAGAGAGCGAGCCAGATATGCGAGCGAGCGAGCCAGATAAGAGAGCGAGCCAGACAGGAGAGCGAGCGAGCGAGCCAGATATGAGAGCGAGCGAGCCAGATAAGAGAGCGAGCCAGACAGGAGAGCGAGCATGCGAGCCAGATATGAGAGCAAGCGAACGAGCCAGATGTGAGAGCGAGCGAGCCAGATATGCGAGCGAGCCATATAAGAGAGCGAGACAGACAAGAGAGCAAGAGAGCCAGATATAAGAGCAAGCGAGCAAGCCAGATATACGAGCGGGCCAGATAAGAGAGCGAGCCAGACAAGAGAGCAAGCGAGCGAGCCAGATATGAGAGCGATCAAGCAAGGAATGAGAGTAAGCCAGCGAGCCAGATATGAGAACGAGCGAGCCAGACATGAGAGCAAGCGAGCGAGCCAGATATGCGAGCGAAAGAGCCAGATAAGAGAGCGAGCCAGATAAGAGGACAAGCGAGCGAGCCAGATGTGGGAGCGAGCGAGCCAGATATGCGAGCAAGCCAGATAAGAGAGCGAGCCAGACAAGAGAGAGAGCGAGCCAGATATGAGAGCAAGCGAGCGAGCCAGATATGCGAGCGAGCGAGCCAGATAAGAGAGCGAACCAGACAAGAGAGCAAGCGAGCTAGCCAGATATGAGAGCAAGCGAGCGAGCCAGATTTGAGAGCGAGCGAGCCAGATATGCGAGTGAACCAGATAAGAGAGCGAGCCAGACAAGAGAGCAAGCGAGCGAGCCAGATATGAGAGCAAGCGAGCGAGCCAGATATGAGAGCAAGCGAGCAAGCCAGATATGAGAGCGTGCCAGATAAGAGAGCGAACCAGACAAGAAAGCAAGCGAGCCAGACATATATGAGAGCGAGCGAGCCAGACAAGAGAGCAAGCAAGCGAGCCAGATATGAGAGCAAGCGAGCCAGATAAGAGAGGGAGCCAGACAAGAGTGCAAGCGAGCGAGCCAGATGTGAGAGCGAGCGAGCCAGATATGCGAGCGAGCCATATAAGAGAGCGAGCCAGACAAGAGAGCAAGCGAGCGAGCCAGATATGAGAGCGAGTGAGCCAGACTTGAGAGCAAGTGAGCGAGCCAGATATGAGAGCGAGCGAGCCAGACATGAGAGCAAGCGAGCGAGCCAGATATGAGAGCGAGCGAGCCAGATAAGAGAGCGAGCCAGACAAGAGAGCAAGTGAGCGAGCCAGATATGAGAGTGAGCGAGCCAAATATGCGAGCGAGCCATGAAAGAGAGCGAGACAGACAAGAGAGCAAGCGAGCGAGCCAGATATGAGAGCAAGCGAGCAAGCCAGATATTAGAGCGAGCCAGATAAGAAAGCAAGCCAGACAAGAGAGCAAGCGATCGAGCCAGATATGAGAGCAAGCGAGCCAACCAGATGTGAGAGCGAGCGAGCCAGATAAGAGAGCGAGCCAGACAAGAGAGCAGCGAGCGAGCCAGATATGTTAGCGAGCAAGCCAGATAAGAGAGCGAGCCAGACAAGAGAGCAAGTGAGCGAGCCAGATATGAGAGAAAGCGAGCGAGCCAGATGTGAGAGCGAAACAGATAAGAGAGTAATTGAGCAAGCCAGATGTGAGAGAGATCGAGGCAGATAAGAGAGCGAGCCAGACAATTAAGCAAGCGAGCGAGCCAGATATGAGAGCAAGCGAGCAAGCCAGATATGAGAGCGTGCCAGATAAGAGAGCGAACCAGACAAGAAAGCAAGCGAGCCAGACAGATATGAGAGCGAGCGAGCCAGACAAGAGAGCAAGCGAGCGAGCCAGATATGAGAGCAAGCGAGCCAGATAAGAGAGGGAGCCAGACAAGAGTGCAAGCGAGCGAGCCAGATAGGAGAGCAAGCGAGCCAGATATGCGAGCGAGCCATATAAGAGAGCGAGCCAGACAAGAGAGCAAGCGAGCGAGCCAGATATGAGAGCGAGTGAGCCAGACTTGAGAGCAAGTGAGCGAGCCAGATATGAGAGCGAGCGAGCCAGACATGAGAGCAAGCGAGCGAGCCAGATATGAGAGCGAGCGAGCCAGATAAGAGAGCGAGCCAGACAAGAGAGCAAGTGAGCGAGCCAGATATGAGAGCGAGCGAGCCAAATATGCGAGCGAGCCATGAAAGAGAGCGAGACAGACAAGAGAGCAAGCGAGCGAGCCAGATATGAGAGCAAGCGAGCAAGCCAGATATTAGAGCGAGCCAGATAAGAAAGCAAGCCAGACAAGAGAGCAAGCGATTGAGCCAGATATGAGAGCAAGCGAGCCAACCAGATGTGAGAGCGAGCGAGCCAGATATGCGAGCGAGCAAGATAAGAAAGCGAGCCAGACAAGAGAGCAGCGAGCGAGCCAGATATGTTAGCGAGCAAGCCAGATAAGAGAGCGAGCCAGACAAGAGAGCAAGTGAGCGAGCCAGATATGAGAGAAAGCGAGCGAGCCAGATGTGAGAGCGAAACAAATAAGAGAGTAATTGAGCAAGCCAGATGTGAGAGAGAGCGAGGCAGATAAGAGAGCGAGCCAGACAATTAAGCAAGCGAGCGAGCCAGATATGAGAGCAAGCGAGCGATCCAGATATACGAGCGAGCCAGACATGAGAGCGAGCGAGCCAGATATGAGTACAAGCGAGCCAGCCAGATATGAGAGCGAGCGAGACAGATAAGAGAGCGAGCAAGACAAGAGAGCATGCAAGCTAGCCAGATATGAGAGCAAGCGAGCAAGCCAGATTTGAGAGCGAGCAAGCCAGATATGCGAGCGAGCAAGATAAGAGAGCGAGCCAGACAAGAGAGCAAGCGAGCAAGCCAGATATGCTAGCGAGCAAGCCAGATAAGAGAGCGAGCCAGACAAGAGAGCAAGCGATCGAGCCAGATTTGAGAGCAAGCGAGCGAGCCAGATGTGAGAGCGAGCGAGCAAGATATGCAAGCAAGCCAGATAAGAGAGCGAGCCGGACAAGAGAGCAAGCGAGCTAGCCAGATATGAGTGCAAGCGAGCGAGCCAGATGTGAGAGCGAGCGAGCAAGATATGCAAGCAAGTCAAATAAGAGAGCGAGTCGGACAAGAGAGCAAGCAAGCGAGCCAGATATGAGAGCAAGCGAGCGAGCCAGATGTAATAGCGAAACGGATAAGAGAGCAAGCCAGACAAGAGAGCAAGCGAGCGAGCCAGATATGCTAGCGAGCAAGCCAGATGAGAGAGCGAGCCAGACAAGAGAGCAAGCGAGCGAGCCAGATATGAGAGCAAGCGAGCGAGCCAGATGTGAGAGCGAGCGAGCAAGATGTGCGAGCGAGCCAGATAAGAGAGCGAGCCAGTCAAGAGAGCAGCGAGCGAGCCAGATATGAGAGCAAGCGAGCCAGCCAGATGTGAGAGAGAGTGAGGCAGATAAGAGAGCGAGCCAGACAATTAAGCTAGTGAGCGAGCCAGATATGAGAGCAAGCGAGTGATCCAGATATGAGAGCGAGCCAAACATGAGAGCGATCGAGCCAGATATGAGAGCAAGCGAGCCAGCCAGATATGAGAGCAAGCGAGCCAGCCAGATATGAGAGCGAGCCAGATAAGAGAGCGAGCAAGACAAGAGAGCAAGTGAGCTAGCCAGATATGAGAGCAAGCGAGCGAGCCAGATATGAGAGCAAGCGAGCGAGCCACATTTGAGAGCGAGCGAGCCAGATATGCGAGCGAGCCAGATAAGAGAGCGAGCCAGACAAGAGAGCAAGCGAGCTAGCCAGATATGAGAGCGAGCAAGACAAGAGAGCAAGCGAGCTAGCCAGATATGAGAGCAAGCGAGCCAGCCAGATATGAGAGCGAGCCAGATAAGAGAGCGAGCGAGCGAGCTAGCCAGATATGAGAGCAAGCGAGCCAGCCAGATGTGAGAACGAGCGAGCAAGATATGCGAGCGAGACAGACTAGAGAGCAGCGGGCGAGCCAGATATGAGAGCAAGCGAGCAAGCCAGATGTGAGAGAGAGCGAGGCAGATAAGAGAGCGAGCCAGACAATTAAGCAAGCGAGCGAGCCAGATATGAGAGCAAGCATGCGATCCAGATATGCGAGCGAGCCAGACATGAGAGCGAGCCAGATATGAGAACAAGCGAGCCAGCCAGATATGAGAGCGAGCCAGATAAGAGAGCGAGCGAGCTAGCCAGATATGAGAGCAAGCGAGCGAGCCAGATTTGAGAGCGAGCGAGCCAGATATGTGAGTGAACCAGATAAGAGAGCGAGCGAGCCAGTCAGATATGAGAGTGAGCGAGCCAGACATAAGAGCAAGCGAGCGAGCCAGATGTGAGAGCGAGACAGATAAGAGAGCTTGCCAGACAATTAAGCAAGCGAGCGAGCCAGATATGAGAGCAAGCAAGCGATCCAGATATGCCAGCAAGCCAGACATGAGAGCGAGCGACCCAGTTATGAGAGCAAGCGAGCGAGCCAGATATGAGAGCAAGCGAGCCAGCCAGATATGAGAGCGAGCGAGCCAGATAAGAGAGCGAGCAAGACAAGAGAGCAAGCGAGCTAGCCAGATATGAGAGCAAGCGAGCGAGCCAGATTTCAGAGCGAGCGAGCCAGATATGCGAGTGAACCAGATAAGAGAGCTAGCCAGACAAGAGAGCAAGCGAGCGAGCCAGATATGAGAGCAAGCGAGCGAGACAGATATGAGAGCAAGTGAGCAAGCCAGATATGAGAGCATGCCAGATAAGAGAGCGAACCAGACAAGAGAGCATGCGAGCGAACCAGATATGAAAGCAAGCGAGCGAGCCAGATGTGAGAGCGAGACAGATAAGAGAGCAAGTCAGACAAGAGAGCAAGCGAGCGAGCCAGATATGATAGTGAGCAAGCCAGATAAGAGAGCGAGCCAGACAAGAGAGCAAGCGAGCGAACCAGATATGAGAGCAAGCAAGCGAGCCAGATGTGAGAGCGAGCGAGCAAGATATGCGAGCGAGCCAGATAAGAGAGCGAGCCAGACAAGAGAGCGAGCCAGACAAGAGAGCAGCGAGCGAGCCAGATATGAGAGCAAGCGAGCAAGCCAGATGTGACAGAGAGCGAGGCAGATAAGAGAGCGAGCCAGACAATTAAGCAAGCGAGCGAGCCAGATATGAGAGCAAGCGAGCGATCCAGATATGAGAGCGAGCCAGATATGAGAGCGAGCGAGCCAGATATGAGAGCAAGCGAGCGAGCCAGATATGAGAGTAAGCGAGCCAGCCAGATATGAGAGCGAGCGAGCCAGATAAGAGAACGAGCAAGACAAGAGAGCAAGCGAGCTAACCAGATATGAGAGCGAGCAAGACAAGAGAGCAAGCGGCTAGCCAGATATGAGAGCAAGCGAGCGAGCCAGATTTAAGAGCGAGCGAGCCAGATATGCGAGTGAGCCAGATAAGAGAGCGAGCCAGACAAGAGAGCATGCGAGCGAGCCAGATATGAGTGCAAGCGAGCGAGCCAGATATGAGAGCAAGCAAGCAATCCAGATATGAGAGCGAGACAGATAAGAGAGCGAACCAGACAAGAGAGCAAGCGAGAAAGCCAGATATGAGAGCGAGCGAGCCAGACATGAGAGCAAGCGAGCGAGCCAGACATGAGAGCAAGCGAGCAAACCATATATGAGAGCGAGCGAGCCAGATAAGAGAGCGAGCCAGACAAGAGATCAAGCGAGCGAGCCAGATATAAGAGCAAGCGAGCAAGCCAGATATGATAGCGAGCCAGATAAGAGAGCGAACCAGACAAGAGAGCAAGTGAGCGAGCCAGATATGAGAGCAAGTGAGCCAGCCAGATGTGAGAGTGAGTGAGCCAGATATGCAAGCAAGCCAGATAAGAGAGCGAGCCAGACAAGAGAGCAAGCGATCGAGCCAGATATGAGAGAAAGCGAGCAAGCCAGATATGAGAGCGAGCCAGATAAGAGAGCGAACCAGACAAGAGAGCAAGCGAGAAAGCCAGATATGAGAGCGAGCGAGCCAGACATGAGGGCAAGCGAGCGAGCCAGATATGAGAGAGAGCGAGCCAGAGAAGAGAGCAAGCCATACAAGAGAGCAAGCGAGCGAGCCAGATATGCTAGCGAGCAAGCCAGATAAGAGAGCGAGCCAGACAGGAGAGTAAGCGATCGAGCCAGATTTGAGAGCAAGCGAGCGAGCCAGATGTGAGAGCGAGCGAGCAAGATATGCAAGCAAGCCAGATAAGAGAGCGAGCCAGACAAGAGAGCAAGCGAGCGAGCCAGATATGAGAGCAAGCGAGCGAGCCAGATGTAATAGCGAGACAGATAAGAGTGCAGCGAGCGAGCCAGATATGAGAGCAAGCGAGCAAGCCAGATGTGAGAGAGAGCGAGACAGATAAGAGAACGAGCCAGACAATTAAGCAAGCGAGCGAGACAGATATGAGAGCAAGCAAGCGATCCAGATATGCGAGCAAGCCAGACATGAGAGCGAGCGACCCAGATATGAGAGCAAGCGAGCGAGCCAGATATGAGAGCAAGCGAGCGAGCCAGATTTCAGAGCGAGCGAGCCAGATATGCGAGTGAACCAGATAAGAGAGGGAGCCAGACAAGAGAGCAAGCGAGCGAGCCAGATATGAGAGCAAGCGAGCGAGACAGATATGAGAGCAAGTGAGCAAGCCAGATATGAGAGCATGCCAGATAAGAGAGCGAACCAGACAAGAGAGCATGCGAGCGAGCCAGATATGAGAGCAAGCGAGCGAGCCAGATGTGAGAGCGAGACAGATAAGAGAGCAAATCAGACAAGAGAGCAAGCGAGCGAGCCAGATATGATAGTGAGCAAGCCAGATAAGAGAGCGAGCCAGACAAGAGAGCAAGCGAGCGAACCAGATATGAGAGCAAGCAAGCGAGCCAGATGTGAGAGCGAGCGAGCAAGATATGCGAGCGAGCCAGATAAGAGAGCGAGCCAGACAAGAGAGCGAGCCAGACAAGAGAGCAGCTAGCGAGCCAGATATGAGAGCAAGCGAGCAAGCCAGATGTGACAGAGAGCGAGGCAGATAAGAGAGCGAGCCAGACAATTAAGCAAGCGAGCGAGCCAGATATGAGAGCAAGCGAGCGATCCAGATATGAGAGCGAGCCAGATATGAGAGCGAGCGAGCCAGATATGAGAGCAAGCGAGCGAGCCAGATATGAGAGCAAGCGAGCCAGCCAGATATGAGAGCGAGCGAGCCAGATAAGAGAACGAGCAAGACAAGAGAGCAAGCGAGCTAGCCAGATATGAGAGCGAGCAAGACAAAAGAGCAAGCGGCTAGCCAGATATGAGAGCAAGCGAGCGAGCCAGATTTAAGAGCGAGCGAGCCAGATATGCGAGTGAGCCAGATAAGAGAGCGAGCCAGACAAGAGAGCATGTGAGCGAGCCAGATATGAGTGCAAGCGAGCGAGCCAGATATGAGAGCAAGCAAGCAATCCAGATATGAGAGCGAGACAGATTAGAGAGCGAACCAGACAAGAGAGCAAGCGAGAAAGCCAGATATGAGAGCGAGCGAGCCAGACATGAGAGCAAGCGAGCGAGCCAGACATGAGAGCAAGCGAGCGAACCAGATATGAGAGCGAGCGAGCCAGATAAGAGAGCGAGCCAGACAAAAGATCAAGCGAGCGAGCCAGATATGAGAGCAAGCGAGCAAGCCAGATATGATAGCGAGCCAGATAAGAGAGCGAACCAGACAAGAGAGCAAGTGAGCGAGCCAGATATGAGAGCAAGCGAGCGAGCCAGATATGAGAGCAAGTGAGCCAGCCAGATGTGAGAGTGAGTGAGCCAGATATGCAAGCAAGCCAGATAAGAGAGCGAGCCAGACAAGAAAGCAAGCGATCGAGCCAGATATGAGAGAAAGCGAGCAAGCCAGATATGAGAGCGAACCAGATAAGAGAGCGAACCAGACAAGAGAGCAAGCGAGAAAGCCAGATATGAGAGCGAGCGAGCCAGACATGAGGGCAAGCGAGCGAGCCAGATATGAGAGCGAGCGAGCCAGAGAAGAGAGCAAGCCATACAAGAGAGCAAGCGAGCGAGCCAGATATGCTAGCGAGCAAGCCAGATAAGAGAGCGAGCCAGACAGGAGAGTAAGCGATCGAGCCAGATTTGAGAGCAAGTGAGCGAGCCAGATATGAGAGCGAGCGAGCCAAATATGCGAGCGAGCCATGAAAGAGAGCGAGACAGACAAGAGAGCAAGCGAGCGAGCCAGATATGAGAGCAAGCGAGCAAGCCAGATATTAGAGCGAGCCAGATAAGAAAGCAAGCCAGACAAGAGAGCAAGCGATTGAGCCAGATATGAGAGCAAGCGAGCCAACCAGATGTGAGAGCGAGCGAGCCAGATATGCGAGCGAGCAAGATAAGAAAACGAGCCAGACAAGAGAGCAGCGAGCGAGCCAGATATGTTAGCGAGCAAGCCAGATAAGAGAGCGAGCCAGACAAGAGAGCAAGTGAGCGAGCCAGATATGAGAGAAAGCGAGCGAGCCAGATGTGAGAGCGAAACAAATAAGAGAGTAATTGAGCAAGCCAGATGTGAGAGAGAGCGAGGCAGATAAGAGAGCGAGCCAGACAATTAAGCAAGCGAGCGAGCCAGATATGAGAGCAAGCGAGCGATCCAGATATACGAGCGAGCCAGACATGAGAGCGAGCGAGCCAGATATGAGTACAAGCGAGCCAGCCAGATATGAGAGCGAGCGAGACAGATAAGAGAGCGAGCAAGACAAGAGAGCATGCAAGCTAGCCAGATATGAGAGCAAGCGAGCAAGCCAGATTTGAGAGCGAGCAAGCCAGATATGCGAGCGAGCAAGATAAGAGAGCGAGCCAGACAAGAGAGCAAGCGAGCGAGCCAGATATGAGAGCGAGCGAGCCAGACATGAGAGCAAGCGAGCGAGCCAGATATGAGAGCGAGCGAGCCAGATAAGAGAGCGAGCCAGACAAGAGAGCAAGCGAGCGAGCCAGATATGAGAGCAAGCGAGCGAGCCAGAGGTGAGAGTGAGCGAGCCAGATATGCGAGCAAGCCAGATATGAGAGCAAGCTTGCCAGATAAGAGAGGGAGCCAGACAAGAGAGCAAGCGAGCGAGCCAGATGTGAGAGCGAGCGAGCCAGATATGCGAGCGAGCCATATAAGAGAGCGAGCAAGACAAGAGAGCAAGCGAGCGAGCCAGATATGAGAGCGAGCGAGCCAGACATGAGAGCAAGCGAGCGAGCCAGATATGAGAGCGAGCGAGCCAGATAAGAGAGCGAGCCAGACAAGAGAGCAAGCGAGCGAGCCAGATGTGAGAGCGAGCCAGATAAGAGAGCGAGCCAGACAAGAGAGCAAGCGAGCGAGCCAGACAAGAGAGCAAGCGAGCGAGACACATATGAGAGCAAGCGAGCGAGCCAGATATGAGAGCAAGCGAGCAAGCCAGATATGAGAGCGAGCCAGATAAGAGAGCGAACCAGACAAGAGAGAAAGCGAGCGAGCGAGATATCAGAGTGAGCGAGCCACATATGAGAGCGAGCTAGCCAGATGAGCGAGCGAGCCATTTAAGTGAGAGAGCCAGACAAGAGAGTAAGCGAGCGAGCCAGATATGAGAGCGAGTGAGCCAGACATGAGAGCAAGTGAGCGAGCAAAACATGAGAGCGAGCGAGCAATACATGAGAGCAAGCGAGCAAGCCAGATATGAGAGTGAGCGAGCCAGATAAGAGAGCGAGCCAGACAAGAGAGCAAGCGAGCGAGCCAGATGTCAGAGCAAGCCAGATAAAAGAGCGAGCCAGACAAGAGAGCAAGCGAGCTAGACAGATATGAGAGTGAGCGAGCCAGACATGAGAGCAAGCGAGCGAGCAAGATATGAGAGAGAACAAGCCAGATAAGAGAGCGAGCCAGACAAGAGAGCATGCGAGCGAGCCAGATATGAGAGCAAGCGAGCGAGCCAGATGTGAGAGCGAGACAGATAAGAGAGCGAGCCAGACAAGAGAGCAAGCGAGCGAGCCCGATATGAGAGCACGCGAGCGAGCCAGATGTGAGAGCGAGCGAGCCAGATATGCGAGCGAGCCAGATAAGAGAGTGAGCCAGAAAAGAGAGCAAGCGAGCGAGCCAGATATGAGAGCAAGCGAGCGAGCCAGATGTGAGAGCGAGCGAGCCAGATATGCGAGTGAGCCAAATAAGAGAGCGAGCCAGACAAGAGAGCAAGCGAGCGAGCCAGATATGCTAGCAAGCGAGCCAGATAAGAGAGCGAGCCAGACAAGAGAGCAAGCGAGCGAGCCAGATATTTCAGCAAGCGAGCAAGCCAGATATGAGAGCAAGAGAGCGAGCCAGACAAGCGAGCAAGCGAGCGAGCCAGACAAGAGAGCAAGAGAGCGAGCCATATATGAGCGCAAGCGAGCTAGCCAGATATGAGAGCAAGCGAGTGAGCCAGATATGAGAGCGTGCCAGATAAGAAAGCGAACCAGACAAGAGAGCAAGCGAGCGAGACAGATATGACAGCGAGCAAAACCACACATGAGAGAGAGCGAGCGAGCCAGATATGTGAGCGAGCGAGCCAGATATGAGAGCGAGCTAGCCAGATTTGCGAGCGAGCGAGCCAGATTTTCGAGCGAACAGGCCAGATAAGAGAGCGAGCCAGAGAAGAGCGCAAGCGAGCGAGCCAGACAAGAGAGCAAGCGAGCGAGCCAGATGTGAGAGCGAGCAAGCAAGATATGCGAGCGAGCCAGATAAGAGAACGAGCCAGACAAGAGAGCAGCGAGCGAGCCAGATATGAGAGCAAGCGAGCAAGCCAGATGTGAGAGAGAGTGAGGCAGATAAGAGAGCGAGCCAGACAATTAAGCAAGCGAGCGAGCCAGATATGAGAGCAAGCGAGTGATCCAGATATGAGAGCGAGCCAGACATGAGAGCGATCGAGCCAGATATGAGAGCAAGCGAGCCAGCCAGATATGAGAGCAAGCGAGCCAGCCAGATATGAGAGTGAGCCAGATAAGAGAGCGAGCAAGACAAGAGAGCAAGCGAGCTAGCCAGATATGAGAGCAAGCGAGCGAGCCAGATATGAAAGCAAGCGAGCGAGCCAGATTTGAGAGCGAGCGAGCCAGATATGCGAGCGAGCCAGATAAGAGAGCGAGCCAGACAAGAGAGCAAGCGAGCTAGCCAGATTTGAGAGCGAGCAAGACAAGAGAGCAAGCGAGCTAGCCAGATATGAGAGCAAGCGAGCCAGCCAGATATGAGAGCGAGCCAGATAAGAGAGCGAGCGAGCGAGCGAGCTAGCCAGATATGAGAGCAAGCGAGCAAGCCAGATTTGAGAGCGAGCGAGCCAGATATGCGAGCGAGCAAGATAAGAGAGCGAGCCAGACAAGAGAGCAAGCGAGCAAGCCAGAAATGAGAGCAAGGGAGCGAGTCAGATATGAGAGCAAGCGAGCGAGCCAGATATGAGAGCGAGCTAGCCAGATATGCGAGCGAGCCAGATAAGAGAATGAGCCAGACAAGAGAACAAACGAGCTAGCCAGATATGAGAACAAGCGAGCAAACCAGATTTGAGAGCGAGGGAGCTAGATATGCGAGCGAGCCAGATATGCGAGCGAGCCAGATAAGAGAGTGAGCCACACAAGAGAGCAAGCGAGCGAGCCAGATATGAGAGCAAGTGAGCGATACAGATATGAGAGCAAGCGAGCGAGCCAGATATGAGAGCGTGCCAGATAAGAGAGCAAACCAGACAAGAGAGCAAGCGAGCCAGACAGATATGAGAGCGAGCAAGCCAGACAAGAGAGCAAGCGAGCCAGACAGATATGAGAGCGTAACAAATAAGAGAGCGAGCCAGACAAGAGAGCAAGTGAGCGAGCCAGATATGAGAGCGAGTGAGTCAGACATGAGAGCAAGCGAGCGAACCAGAGATGAGAGCGAGCAAGCCAGACATGAGAGCAAGCGAGCGAAACAGATATGAGAGCGAGCGAGCCAGGCAAGAGAGCAAGCGAGCCAGACAGATATGAGAGCGAGCAAGCCAGACAAGAGAGCAAGCGAGCCAGACAGATATGAGAGCGTAACAAATAAGAGAGCGAGCCAGACAAGAGAGCAAGTGAGCGAGCCAGATATGAGAGCGAGTGAGCCAGACATGAGAGCAAGCGAGCGAACCAGAGATGAGAGCGAGCAAGCCAGACATGAGAGCAAGCGAGCGAGCCAGATATGAGAGCAAGCGAGCCAGGCATGAGAGTAAGTGAGCGAGCCAGATATGAGAGCGAGCGAGCAAGACATGAGAGCGAGCGAGCCAGATATGAGAGCGAGCGAGCCAGATAAGAGAGCGAGCCAGACAAGAGAGCAAGCGAGCAAGCCAGATGTGAGAGCGAGCGAACCAGATATGCGAGCGAGCGAGCCAGATAAGAGAGCGAGCCAGACAAGAGAGCAAGCGAGCGAGCCAGATGTGAGAGCGAGCGAGACAGATATGCGAGCGAGCCATAAAAGAGAGCAAGCGAGCGAGCCAGATATGAGAGCAAGCGAGCGAGCCAGATATGAGAGCGAGCCAGATAAGAGAGCCAGCCAAACAAGAGAGCAAGCGAGCGAGCCAGATATGAGAGCAAGCGAGCGAGCCAGATGTGAGAGCGAGCGAGCCAGATTTGCGAGCGAGCCAAATAAGAGAGCGAGCCAGACAAGAGAGCAAGCTAGCAAGCCAGATATGAGAGCAAGCTTGCCAGATAAGAGAGGGAGCCAGACAAGAGAGCAAGCGAGCGAGCCAGATGTGAGAGCGAGCGAGCCAGATATGCGAGCGAGCCATATAAGAGAGCGAGCCAGACAAGAGAGCAAGCGAGCGAGCCAGATATGAGAGCGAGCGAGCCAGACATGAGAGCAAGCGAGCGAGCCAGATATGAGAGCGAGCGAGCCAGATAAGAGAGCGAGCCAGACAAGAGAGCAAGCGAGCGAGCCAGATATGAGAGCAAGCGAGCGAGCCAGAGGTGAGAGTGAGCGAGCCAGATATGCGAGCAAGCCAGATATGAGAGCAAGCTTGCCAGATAAGAGAGGGAGCCAGACAAGAGAGCAAGCGAGCGAGCCAGATGTGAGAGCGAGCGAGCCAGATATGCGAGCGAGCCATATAAGAGAGCGAGCAAGACAAGAGAGCAAGCGAGCGAGCCAGATATGAGAGCGAGCGAGCCAGACATGAGAGCAAGCGAGCGAGCCAGATATGAGAGCGAGCGAGCCAGATAAGAGAGCGAGCCAGACAAGAGAGCAAGCGAGCGAGCCAGATGTGAGAGCGAGCCAGATAAGAGAGCGAGCCAGACAAGAGAGCAAGCGAGCGAGCCAGACAAGAGAGCAAGCGAGCGAGACACATATGAGAGCAAGCGAGCGAGCCAGATATGAGAGCAAGCGAGCAAGCCAGATATGAGAGCGAGCCAGATAAGAGAGCGAACCAGACAAGAGAGAAAGCGAGCGAGCGAGATATCAGAGTGAGCGAGCCACATATGAGAGCGAGCTAGCCAGATGAGCGAGCGAGCCATTTAAGTGAGAGAGCCAGACAAGAGAGTTAGCGAGCGAGCCAGATATGAGAGCGAGTGAGCCAGACATGAGAGCAAGTGAGCGAGCAATACATGAGAGCGAGCGAGCAATACATGAGAGCAAGCGAGCAAGCCAGATATGAGAGTGAGCGAGCCAGATAAGAGAGCGAGCCAGACAAGAGAGCAAGCGAGCGAGCCAGATGTCAGAGCAAGCCAGATAAAAGAGCGAGCCAGACAAGAGAGCAAGCGAGCTAGACAGATATGAGAGTGAGCGAGCCAGACATGAGAGCAAGCGAGCGAGCAAGATATGAGAGAGAACAAGCCAGATAAGAGAGCGAGCCAGACAAGAGAGCATGCGAGCGAGCCAGATATGAGAGCAAGCGAGCGAGCCAGATGTGAGAGCGAGACAGATAAGAGAGCGAGCCAGACAAGAGAGCAAGCGAGCGAGCCAGATATGAGAGCACGCGAGCGAGCCAGATGTGAGAGCGAGCGAGCCAGATATGCGAGCGAGCCAGATAAGAGAGTGAGCCAGAAAAGAGAGCAAGCGAGCGAGCCAGATATTAGAGAAAGCGAGCGAGCCAGATGTGAGAGCGAGCGAGCCAGATATGCGAGTGAGCCAAATAAGAGAGCGAGCCAGACAAGAGAGCAAGCGAGCGAGCCAGATATGCTAGCAAGCGAGCCAGATAAGAGAGCGAGCCAGACAAGAGAGCAAGCGAGCGAGCCAGATATTTCAGCAAGCGAGCAAGCCAGATATGAGAGCAAGAGAGCGAGCCAGACAAGCGAGCAAGCGAGCGAGCCAGACAAGAGAGCAAGAGAGCGAGCCATATATGAGCGCAAGCGAGCTAGCCAGATATGAGAGCAAGCGAGTGAGCCAGATATGAGAGCGTGCCAGATAAGAAAGCGAACCAGACAAGAGAGCAAGCGAGCGAGACAGATATGACAGCGAGCAAAACCACACATGAGAGAGAGCGAGCGAGCCAGATATGTGAGCGAGCGAGCCAGAAATGAGAGCGAGCTAGCCAGATTTGCGAGCGAGCGAGCCAGATTTTCGAGCGAACAGGCCAGATAAGAGAGCGAGCCAGAGAAGAGCGCAAGCGAGCGAGCCAGACAAGAGAGCAAGCGAGCGAGCCAGATGTGAGAGCGAGCAAGCAAGATATGCGAGCGAGCCAGATAAGAGAACGAGCCAGACAAGAGAGCAGCGAGCGAGCCAGATATGAGAGCAAGCGAGCAAGCCAGATGTGAGAGAGAGTGAGGCAGATAAGAGAGCGAGCCAGACAATTAAGCAAGCGAGCGAGCCAGATATGAGAGCAAGCGAGTGATCCAGATATGAGAGCGAGCCAGACATGAGAGCGATCGAGCCAGATATGAGAGCAAGCGAGCCAGCCAGATATGAGAGCAAGCGAGCCAGCCAGATATGAGAGTGAGCCAGATAAGAGAGCGAGCAAGACAAGAGAGCAAGCGAGCTAGCCAGATATGAGAGCAAGCGAGCGAGCCAGATATGAAAGCAAGCGAGCGAGCCAGATTTGAGAGCGAGCGAGCCAGATATGCGAGCGAGCCAGATAAGAGAGCGAGCCAGACAAGAGAGCAAGCGAGCTAGCCAGATTTGAGAGCGAGCAAGACAAGAGAGCAAGCGAGCTAGCCAGATATGAGAGCAAGCGAGCCAGCCAGATATGAGAGCGAGCCAGATAAGAGAGCGAGCGAGCGAGCGAGCTAGCCAGATATGAGAGCAAGCGAGCAAGCCAGATTTGAGAGCGAGCGAGCCAGATATGCGAGCGAGCAAGATAAGAGAGCGAGCCAGACAAGAGAGCAAGCGAGCAAGCCAGAAATGAGAGCAAGGGAGCGAGTCAGATATGAGAGCAAGCGAGCGAGCCAGATATGAGAGCGAGCTAGCCAGATATGCGAGCGAGCCAGATAAGAGAATGAGCCAGACAAGAGAGCAAACGAGCTAGCCAGATATGAGAACAAGCGAGCAAACCAGATTTGAGAGCGAGGGAGCTAGATATGCGAGCGAGCCAGATATGCGAGCGAGCCAGATAAGAGAGTGAGCCACACAAGAGAGCAAGCGAGCGAGCCAGATATGAGAGCAAGTGAGCGAGACAGATATGAGAGCAAGCGAGCGAGCCAGATATGAGAGCGTGCCAGATAAGAGAGCAAACCAGACAAGAGAGCAAGCGAGCCAGACAGATATGAGAGCGAGCAAGCCAGACAAGAGAGCAAGCGAGCCAGACAGATATGAGAGCGTAACAAATAAGAGAGCGAACCAGACAAGAGAGCAAGTGAGCGAGCCAGATATGAGAGCGAGTGAGCCAGACATGAGAGCAAGCGAGCGAACCAGAGATGAGAGCGAGCAAGCCAGACATGAGAGCAAGCGAGCGAGCCAGATATGAGAGCGAGCGAGCCAGGCAAGAGAGCAAGCGAGCCAGACAGATATGAGAGCGAGCAAGCCAGACAAGAGAGCAAGCGAGCCAGACAGATATGAGAGCGTAACAAATAAGAGAGCGAGCCAGACAAGAGAGCAAGTGAGCGAGCCAGATATGAGAGCGAGTGAGCCAGACATGAGAGCAAGCGAGCGAACCAGAGATGAGAGCGAGCAAGCCAGACATGAGAGCAAGCGAGCGAGCCAGATATGAGAGCGAGCGAGCCAGGCATGAGAGTAAGTGAGCGAGCCAGATATGAGAGCGAGCGAGCAAGACATGAGAGCGAGCGAGCCAGATATGAGAGCGAGCGAGCCAGATAAGAGAGCGAGCCAGACAAGAGAGCAAGCGAGCAAGCCAGATGTGAGAGCGAGCGAACCAGATATGCGAGCGAGCGAGCCAGATAAGAGAGCGAGCCAGACAAGAGAGCAAGCGAGCGAGCCAGATGTGAGAGCGAGCGAGACAGATATGCGAGCGAGCCATAAAAGAGAGCAAGCGAGCGAGTCAGATATGAGAGCAAGCGAGCGAGCCAGATATGAGAGCGAGCCAGATAAGAGAGCCAGCCAAACAAGAGAGCAAGCGAGCGAGCCAGATATGAGAGCAAGCGAGCGAGCCAGATGTGAGAGCGAGCGAGACAGATTTGCGAGCGAGCCAAATAAGAGAGCGAGCCAGACAAGAGAGCAAGCTAGCAAGCCAGATATGAAAGCAAGCTTGCCAGATAAGAGAGGGAGCCAGACAAGAGAGCAAGCGAGCGAGCCAGATGTGAAAGCGAGCGAGCCAGATATGCGAGCGAGCCATATAAGAGAGCGAGCCAGACAAGAGAGCAAGCGAGCGAGCCAGATATGAGAGCGAGCGAGCAAGACATGAGAGCAAGCGAGCGAGCCAGATATGAGAGCGAGCGAGCCAGATAAGAGAGCGAGCCAGACAAGAGAGCAAGCGAGCGAGCCAGATATGAGAGCAAGCGAGCGAGCCAGAGGTGAGAGTGAGCGAGCCAGATATGCGAGCAAGCCAGATATGAGAGCAAGCTTGCCAGATAAGAGAGGGAGCCAGACAAGAGAGCAAGCGAGCGAGCCAGATGTGAGAGCGAGCGAGCCAGATATGCGAGCGAGCCATATAAGAGAGCGAGCCAGACAAGAGAGCAAGCGAGCGAGCCAGATATGAGAGCGAGCGAGCCAGACATGAGAGCAATCGAGCGAGCCAGATATGAGAGCGAGCGAGCCAGATAAGAGAGCGAGCCAGACAAGAGAGCAAGCGAGCGAGCCAGATGTGAGAGCGAGCCAGATAAGAGAGCGAGCCAGACAAGAGAGCAAGCGAGCGAGCCAGACAAGAGAGCAAGCGAGCGAGACACATATGAGAGCAAGCGAGCGAGCCAGATATGAGAGCAAGCGAGCAAGCCAGATATGAGAGCGAGCCAGATAAGAGAGCGAACCAGACAAGAGAGAAAGCGAGCGAGCGAGATATCAGAGTGAGCGAGCCACATATGAGAGCGAGCTAGCCAGATGAGCGAGCGAGCCATTTAAGTGAGAGAGCCAGACAAGAGAGTAAGCGAGCGAGCCAGATATGAGAGCGAGTGAGCCAGACATGAGAGCAAGTGAGCGAGCAATACATGAGAGCGAGCGAGCAATACATGAGAGCAAGCGAGCAAGCCAGATATGAGAGTGAGCGAGCCAGATAAGAGAGCGAGCCAGACAAGAGAGCAAGCGAGCGAGCCAGATGTCAGAGCAAGCCAGATAAAAGAGCGAGCCAGACAAGAGAGCAAGCGAGCTAGACAGATATGAGAGTGAGCGAGCCAGACATGAGAGCAAGCGAGCGAGCAAGATATGAGAGAGAACAAGCCAGATAAGAGAGCGAGCCAGACAAGAGAGCATGCGAGCGAGCCAGATATGAGAGCAAGCGAGCGAGCCAGATGTGAGAGCGAGACAGATAAGAGAGCGAGCCAGACAAGAGAGCAAGCGAGCGAGCCAGATATGAGAGCACGCGAGCGAGCCAGATGTGAGAGCGAGCGAGCCAGATATGCGAGCGAGCCAGATAAGAGAGTGAGCCAGAAAAGAGAGCAAGCGAGCGAGCCAGATATGAGAGCAAGCGAGCGAGCCAGATGTGAGAGCGAGCGAGCCAGATATGCGAGTGAGCCAAATAAGAGAGCAAGCCAGACAAGAGAGCAAGCGAGCGAGCCAGATATGCTAGCAAGCGAGCCAGATAAGAGAGCGAGCCAGACAAGAGAGCAAGCGAGCGAGCCAGATATTTCAGCAAGCGAGCAAACCAGATATGAGAGCAAGAGAGCGAGCCAGACAAGCGAGCAAGCGAGCGAGCCAGACAAGAGAGCAAGAGAGCGAGCCAGATATGAGCGCAAGCGAGCTAGCCAGATATGAGAGCAAGCGAGTGAGCCAGATATGAGAGCGTGCCAGATAAGAAAGCGAACCAGACAAGAGAGCAAGCGAGCGAGACAGATATGACAGCGAGCAAAACCACACATGAGAGCAAGCGAGCAAGCCAGATATGTGAGCGAGCGAGCCAGATATGAGAGCGAGCTAGCCAGATTTGCGAGTGAGCGAGCCAGATTTTCGAACGAACAGGCCAGATAAGAGAGCGAGCCAGAGAAGAGCGCAAGCGAGCGAGCCAGACATGAGAGCAAGCGAGCGAGCCAGATGTGAGAGCGAGCAAGCAAGATATGCGAGCGAGCCAGATAAGAGAACGAGCCAGACAAGAGAGCAGCGAGCGAGCCAGATATGAGAGCAAGCGAGCAAGCCAGATGTGAGAGAGAGTGAGGCAGATAAGAGAGCGAGCCAGACAATTAAGCAAGCGAGCGAGCCAGATATGAGAGCAAGCGAGTGATCCAGATATGAGAGCGAGCCAGACATGAGAGCGATCGAGCCAGATATGAGAGCAAGCGAGCCAGCCAGATATGAGAGCAAGCGAGCCAGCCAGATATGAGAGTGAGCCAGATAAGAGAGCGAGCAAGACAAGAGAGCAAGCGAGCTAGCCAGATATGAGAGCAAGCGAGCGAGCCAGATATGAAAGCAAGCGAGCGAGCCAGATTTGAGAGCGAGCGAGCCAGATATGCGAGCGAGCCAGATAAGAGAGCGAGCCAGACAAGAGAGCAAGCGAGCGAGCCTGATTTGAGACCAAGCGAGCGAGCCAGATGTGAGCGAGCGAGCCAGATATGCGAGCGAGCCAGATAAGAGAGCGAGCCAGATATGCGAGCGAGCGAGCCAGATAAGAGAGCGAGCCAGACAGGAGAGCGAGCGAGCGAGCCAGATATGAGAGCGAGCGAGCCAGATAAGAGAGCGAGCCAGACAGGAGAGCGAGCATGCGAGCCAGATATGAGAGCAAGCGAACGAGCCAGATGTGAGAGCGAGCGAGCCAGATATGCGAGCGAGCCATATAAGAGAGCGAGACAGACAAGAGAGCAAGAGAGCCAGATATAAGAGCAAGCGAGCAAGCCAGATATACGAGCGGGCCAGATAAGAGAGCGAGCCAGACAAGAGAGCAAGCGAGCGAGCCAGATATGAGAGCGATCAAGCAAGGAATGAGAGTAAGCCAGCGAGCCAGATATGAGAACGAGCGAGCCAGACATGAGAGCAAGCGAGCGAGCCAGATATGCGAGCGAAAGAGCCAGATAAGAGAGCGAGCCAGATAAGAGGACAAGCGAGCGAGCCAGATGTGGGAGCGAGCGAGCCAGATATGCGAGCAAGCCAGATAAGAGAGCGAGCCAGACAAGAGAGAGAGCGAGCCAGATATGAGAGCAAGCGAGCGAGCCAGATATGCGAGCGAGCGAGCCAGATAAGAGAGCGAACCAGACAAGAGAGCAAGCGAGCTAGCCAGATATGAGAGCAAGCGAGCGAGCCAGATTTGAGAGCGAGCGAGCCAGATATGCGAGTGAACCAGATAAGAGAGCGAGCCAGACAAGAGAGCAAGCGAGCGAGCCAGATATGAGAGCAAGCGAGCGAGCCAGATATGAGAGCAAGCGAGCAAGCCAGATATGAGAGCGTGCCAGATAAGAGAGCGAACCAGACAAGAAAGCAAGCGAGCCAGACATATATGAGAGCGAGCGAGCCAGACAAGAGAGCAAGCAAGCGAGCCAGATATGAGAGCAAGCGAGCCAGATAAGAGAGGGAGCCAGACAAGAGTGCAAGCGAGCGAGCCAGATGTGAGAGCGAGCGAGCCAGATATGCGAGCGAGCCATATAAGAGAGCGAGCCAGACAAGAGAGCAAGCGAGCGAGCCAGATATGAGAGCGAGTGAGCCAGACTTGAGAGCAAGTGAGCGAGCCAGATATGAGAGCGAGCGAGCCAGACATGAGAGCAAGCGAGCGAGCCAGATATGAGAGCGAGCGAGCCAGATAAGAGAGCGAGCCAGACAAGAGAGCAAGTGAGCGAGCCAGATATGAGAGTGAGCGAGCCAAATATGCGAGCGAGCCATGAAAGAGAGCGAGACAGACAAGAGAGCAAGCGAGCGAGCCAGATATGAGAGCAAGCGAGCAAGCCAGATATTAGAGCGAGCCAGATAAGAAAGCAAGCCAGACAAGAGAGCAAGCGATCGAGCCAGATATGAGAGCAAGCGAGCCAACCAGATGTGAGAGCGAGCGAGCCAGATAAGAGAGCGAGCCAGACAAGAGAGCAGCGAGCGAGCCAGATATGTTAGCGAGCAAGCCAGATAAGAGAGCGAGCCAGACAAGAGAGCAAGTGAGCGAGCCAGATATGAGAGAAAGCGAGCGAGCCAGATGTGAGAGCGAAACAGATAAGAGAGTAATTGAGCAAGCCAGATGTGAGAGAGATCGAGGCAGATAAGAGAGCGAGCCAGACAATTAAGCAAGCGAGCGAGCCAGATATGAGAGCAAGCGAGCAAGCCAGATATGAGAGCGTGCCAGATAAGAGAGCGAACCAGACAAGAAAGCAAGCGAGCCAGACAGATATGAGAGCGAGCGAGCCAGACAAGAGAGCAAGCGAGCGAGCCAGATATGAGAGCAAGCGAGCCAGATAAGAGAGGGAGCCAGACAAGAGTGCAAGCGAGCGAGCCAGATAGGAGAGCAAGCGAGCCAGATATGCGAGCGAGCCATATAAGAGAGCGAGCCAGACAAGAGAGCAAGCGAGCGAGCCAGATATGAGAGCGAGTGAGCCAGACTTGAGAGCAAGTGAGCGAGCCAGATATGAGAGCGAGCGAGCCAGACATGAGAGCAAGCGAGCGAGCCAGATATGAGAGCGAGCGAGCCAGATAAGAGAGCGAGCCAGACAAGAGAGCAAGTGAGCGAGCCAGATATGAGAGCGAGCGAGCCAAATATGCGAGCGAGCCATGAAAGAGAGCGAGACAGACAAGAGAGCAAGCGAGCGAGCCAGATATGAGAGCAAGCGAGCAAGCCAGATATTAGAGCGAGCCAGATAAGAAAGCAAGCCAGACAAGAGAGCAAGCGATTGAGCCAGATATGAGAGCAAGCGAGCCAACCAGATGTGAGAGCGAGCGAGCCAGATATGCGAGCGAGCAAGATAAGAAAGCGAGCCAGACAAGAGAGCAGCGAGCGAGCCAGATATGTTAGCGAGCAAGCCAGATAAGAGAGCGAGCCAGACAAGAGAGCAAGTGAGCGAGCCAGATATGAGAGAAAGCGAGCGAGCCAGATGTGAGAGCGAAACAAATAAGAGAGTAATTGAGCAAGCCAGATGTGAGAGAGAGCGAGGCAGATAAGAGAGCGAGCCAGACAATTAAGCAAGCGAGCGAGCCAGATATGAGAGCAAGCGAGCGATCCAGATATACGAGCGAGCCAGACATGAGAGCGAGCGAGCCAGATATGAGTACAAGCGAGCCAGCCAGATATGAGAGCGAGCGAGACAGATAAGAGAGCGAGCAAGACAAGAGAGCATGCAAGCTAGCCAGATATGAGAGCAAGCGAGCAAGCCAGATTTGAGAGCGAGCAAGCCAGATATGCGAGCGAGCAAGATAAGAGAGCGAGCCAGACAAGAGAGCAAGCGAGCAAGCCAGATATGCTAGCGAGCAAGCCAGATAAGAGAGCGAGCCAGACAAGAGAGCAAGCGATCGAGCCAGATTTGAGAGCAAGCGAGCGAGCCAGATGTGAGAGCGAGCGAGCAAGATATGCAAGCAAGCCAGATAAGAGAGCGAGCCGGACAAGAGAGCAAGCGAGCTAGCCAGATATGAGTGCAAGCGAGCGAGCCAGATGTGAGAGCGAGCGAGCAAGATATGCAAGCAAGTCAAATAAGAGAGCGAGTCGGACAAGAGAGCAAGCAAGCGAGCCAGATATGAGAGCAAGCGAGCGAGCCAGATGTAATAGCGAAACGGATAAGAGAGCAAGCCAGACAAGAGAGCAAGCGAGCGAGCCAGATATGCTAGCGAGCAAGCCAGATGAGAGAGCGAGCCAGACAAGAGAGCAAGCGAGCGAGCCAGATATGAGAGCAAGCGAGCGAGCCAGATGTGAGAGCGAGCGAGCAAGATGTGCGAGCGAGCCAGATAAGAGAGCGAGCCAGTCAAGAGAGCAGCGAGCGAGCCAGATATGAGAGCAAGCGAGCCAGCCAGATGTGAGAGAGAGTGAGGCAGATAAGAGAGCGAGCCAGACAATTAAGCTAGTGAGCGAGCCAGATATGAGAGCAAGCGAGTGATCCAGATATGAGAGCGAGCCAAACATGAGAGCGATCGAGCCAGATATGAGAGCAAGCGAGCCAGCCAGATATGAGAGCAAGCGAGCCAGCCAGATATGAGAGCGAGCCAGATAAGAGAGCGAGCAAGACAAGAGAGCAAGTGAGCTAGCCAGATATGAGAGCAAGCGAGCGAGCCAGATATGAGAGCAAGCGAGCGAGCCACATTTGAGAGCGAGCGAGCCAGATATGCGAGCGAGCCAGATAAGAGAGCGAGCCAGACAAGAGAGCAAGCGAGCTAGCCAGATATGAGAGCGAGCAAGACAAGAGAGCAAGCGAGCTAGCCAGATATGAGAGCAAGCGAGCCAGCCAGATATGAGAGCGAGCCAGATAAGAGAGCGAGCGAGCGAGCTAGCCAGATATGAGAGCAAGCGAGCCAGCCAGATGTGAGAACGAGCGAGCAAGATATGCGAGCGAGACAGACTAGAGAGCAGCGGGCGAGCCAGATATGAGAGCAAGCGAGCAAGCCAGATGTGAGAGAGAGCGAGGCAGATAAGAGAGCGAGCCAGACAATTAAGCAAGCGAGCGAGCCAGATATGAGAGCAAGCATGCGATCCAGATATGCGAGCGAGCCAGACATGAGAGCGAGCCAGATATGAGAACAAGCGAGCCAGCCAGATATGAGAGCGAGCCAGATAAGAGAGCGAGCGAGCTAGCCAGATATGAGAGCAAGCGAGCGAGCCAGATTTGAGAGCGAGCGAGCCAGATATGTGAGTGAACCAGATAAGAGAGCGAGCGAGCCAGTCAGATATGAGAGTGAGCGAGCCAGACATAAGAGCAAGCGAGCGAGCCAGATGTGAGAGCGAGACAGATAAGAGAGCTTGCCAGACAATTAAGCAAGCGAGCGAGCCAGATATGAGAGCAAGCAAGCGATCCAGATATGCCAGCAAGCCAGACATGAGAGCGAGCGACCCAGTTATGAGAGCAAGCGAGCGAGCCAGATATGAGAGCAAGCGAGCCAGCCAGATATGAGAGCGAGCGAGCCAGATAAGAGAGCGAGCAAGACAAGAGAGCAAGCGAGCTAGCCAGATATGAGAGCAAGCGAGCGAGCCAGATTTCAGAGCGAGCGAGCCAGATATGCGAGTGAACCAGATAAGAGAGCTAGCCAGACAAGAGAGCAAGCGAGCGAGCCAGATATGAGAGCAAGCGAGCGAGACAGATATGAGAGCAAGTGAGCAAGCCAGATATGAGAGCATGCCAGATAAGAGAGCGAACCAGACAAGAGAGCATGCGAGCGAACCAGATATGAAAGCAAGCGAGCGAGCCAGATGTGAGAGCGAGACAGATAAGAGAGCAAGTCAGACAAGAGAGCAAGCGAGCGAGCCAGATATGATAGTGAGCAAGCCAGATAAGAGAGCGAGCCAGACAAGAGAGCAAGCGAGCGAACCAGATATGAGAGCAAGCAAGCGAGCCAGATGTGAGAGCGAGCGAGCAAGATATGCGAGCGAGCCAGATAAGAGAGCGAGCCAGACAAGAGAGCGAGCCAGACAAGAGAGCAGCGAGCGAGCCAGATATGAGAGCAAGCGAGCAAGCCAGATGTGACAGAGAGCGAGGCAGATAAGAGAGCGAGCCAGACAATTAAGCAAGCGAGCGAGCCAGATATGAGAGCAAGCGAGCGATCCAGATATGAGAGCGAGCCAGATATGAGAGCGAGCGAGCCAGATATGAGAGCAAGCGAGCGAGCCAGATATGAGAGTAAGCGAGCCAGCCAGATATGAGAGCGAGCGAGCCAGATAAGAGAACGAGCAAGACAAGAGAGCAAGCGAGCTAACCAGATATGAGAGCGAGCAAGACAAGAGAGCAAGCGGCTAGCCAGATATGAGAGCAAGCGAGCGAGCCAGATTTAAGAGCGAGCGAGCCAGATATGCGAGTGAGCCAGATAAGAGAGCGAGCCAGACAAGAGAGCATGCGAGCGAGCCAGATATGAGTGCAAGCGAGCGAGCCAGATATGAGAGCAAGCAAGCAATCCAGATATGAGAGCGAGACAGATAAGAGAGCGAACCAGACAAGAGAGCAAGCGAGAAAGCCAGATATGAGAGCGAGCGAGCCAGACATGAGAGCAAGCGAGCGAGCCAGACATGAGAGCAAGCGAGCAAACCATATATGAGAGCGAGCGAGCCAGATAAGAGAGCGAGCCAGACAAGAGATCAAGCGAGCGAGCCAGATATAAGAGCAAGCGAGCAAGCCAGATATGATAGCGAGCCAGATAAGAGAGCGAACCAGACAAGAGAGCAAGTGAGCGAGCCAGATATGAGAGCAAGTGAGCCAGCCAGATGTGAGAGTGAGTGAGCCAGATATGCAAGCAAGCCAGATAAGAGAGCGAGCCAGACAAGAGAGCAAGCGATCGAGCCAGATATGAGAGAAAGCGAGCAAGCCAGATATGAGAGCGAGCCAGATAAGAGAGCGAACCAGACAAGAGAGCAAGCGAGAAAGCCAGATATGAGAGCGAGCGAGCCAGACATGAGGGCAAGCGAGCGAGCCAGATATGAGAGAGAGCGAGCCAGAGAAGAGAGCAAGCCATACAAGAGAGCAAGCGAGCGAGCCAGATATGCTAGCGAGCAAGCCAGATAAGAGAGCGAGCCAGACAGGAGAGTAAGCGATCGAGCCAGATTTGAGAGCAAGCGAGCGAGCCAGATGTGAGAGCGAGCGAGCAAGATATGCAAGCAAGCCAGATAAGAGAGCGAGCCAGACAAGAGAGCAAGCGAGCGAGCCAGATATGAGAGCAAGCGAGCGAGCCAGATGTAATAGCGAGACAGATAAGAGTGCAGCGAGCGAGCCAGATATGAGAGCAAGCGAGCAAGCCAGATGTGAGAGAGAGCGAGACAGATAAGAGAACGAGCCAGACAATTAAGCAAGCGAGCGAGACAGATATGAGAGCAAGCAAGCGATCCAGATATGCGAGCAAGCCAGACATGAGAGCGAGCGACCCAGATATGAGAGCAAGCGAGCGAGCCAGATATGAGAGCAAGCGAGCGAGCCAGATTTCAGAGCGAGCGAGCCAGATATGCGAGTGAACCAGATAAGAGAGGGAGCCAGACAAGAGAGCAAGCGAGCGAGCCAGATATGAGAGCAAGCGAGCGAGACAGATATGAGAGCAAGTGAGCAAGCCAGATATGAGAGCATGCCAGATAAGAGAGCGAACCAGACAAGAGAGCATGCGAGCGAGCCAGATATGAGAGCAAGCGAGCGAGCCAGATGTGAGAGCGAGACAGATAAGAGAGCAAATCAGACAAGAGAGCAAGCGAGCGAGCCAGATATGATAGTGAGCAAGCCAGATAAGAGAGCGAGCCAGACAAGAGAGCAAGCGAGCGAACCAGATATGAGAGCAAGCAAGCGAGCCAGATGTGAGAGCGAGCGAGCAAGATATGCGAGCGAGCCAGATAAGAGAGCGAGCCAGACAAGAGAGCGAGCCAGACAAGAGAGCAGCTAGCGAGCCAGATATGAGAGCAAGCGAGCAAGCCAGATGTGACAGAGAGCGAGGCAGATAAGAGAGCGAGCCAGACAATTAAGCAAGCGAGCGAGCCAGATATGAGAGCAAGCGAGCGATCCAGATATGAGAGCGAGCCAGATATGAGAGCGAGCGAGCCAGATATGAGAGCAAGCGAGCGAGCCAGATATGAGAGCAAGCGAGCCAGCCAGATATGAGAGCGAGCGAGCCAGATAAGAGAACGAGCAAGACAAGAGAGCAAGCGAGCTAGCCAGATATGAGAGCGAGCAAGACAAAAGAGCAAGCGGCTAGCCAGATATGAGAGCAAGCGAGCGAGCCAGATTTAAGAGCGAGCGAGCCAGATATGCGAGTGAGCCAGATAAGAGAGCGAGCCAGACAAGAGAGCATGTGAGCGAGCCAGATATGAGTGCAAGCGAGCGAGCCAGATATGAGAGCAAGCAAGCAATCCAGATATGAGAGCGAGACAGATTAGAGAGCGAACCAGACAAGAGAGCAAGCGAGAAAGCCAGATATGAGAGCGAGCGAGCCAGACATGAGAGCAAGCGAGCGAGCCAGACATGAGAGCAAGCGAGCGAACCAGATATGAGAGCGAGCGAGCCAGATAAGAGAGCGAGCCAGACAAAAGATCAAGCGAGCGAGCCAGATATGAGAGCAAGCGAGCAAGCCAGATATGATAGCGAGCCAGATAAGAGAGCGAACCAGACAAGAGAGCAAGTGAGCGAGCCAGATATGAGAGCAAGCGAGCGAGCCAGATATGAGAGCAAGTGAGCCAGCCAGATGTGAGAGTGAGTGAGCCAGATATGCAAGCAAGCCAGATAAGAGAGCGAGCCAGACAAGAGAGCAAGCGATCGAGCCAGATATGAGAGAAAGCGAGCAAGCCAGATATGAGAGCGAACCAGATAAGAGAGCGAACCAGACAAGAGAGCAAGCGAGAAAGCCAGATATGAGAGCGAGCGAGCCAGACATGAGGGCAAGCGAGCGAGCCAGATATGAGAGCGAGCGAGCCAGAGAAGAGAGCAAGCCATACAAGAGAGCAAGCGAGCGAGCCAGATATGCTAGCGAGCAAGCCAGATAAGAGAGCGAGCCAGACAGGAGAGTAAGCGATCGAGCCAGATTTGAGAGCAAGTGAGCGAGCCAGATATGAGAGCGAGCGAGCCAAATATGCGAGCGAGCCATGAAAGAGAGCGAGACAGACAAGAGAGCAAGCGAGCGAGCCAGATATGAGAGCAAGCGAGCAAGCCAGATATTAGAGCGAGCCAGATAAGAAAGCAAGCCAGACAAGAGAGCAAGCGATTGAGCCAGATATGAGAGCAAGCGAGCCAACCAGATGTGAGAGCGAGCGAGCCAGATATGCGAGCGAGCAAGATAAGAAAACGAGCCAGACAAGAGAGCAGCGAGCGAGCCAGATATGTTAGCGAGCAAGCCAGATAAGAGAGCGAGCCAGACAAGAGAGCAAGTGAGCGAGCCAGATATGAGAGAAAGCGAGCGAGCCAGATGTGAGAGCGAAACAAATAAGAGAGTAATTGAGCAAGCCAGATGTGAGAGAGAGCGAGGCAGATAAGAGAGCGAGCCAGACAATTAAGCAAGCGAGCGAGCCAGATATGAGAGCAAGCGAGCGATCCAGATATACGAGCGAGCCAGACATGAGAGCGAGCGAGCCAGATATGAGTACAAGCGAGCCAGCCAGATATGAGAGCGAGCGAGACAGATAAGAGAGCGAGCAAGACAAGAGAGCATGCAAGCTAGCCAGATATGAGAGCAAGCGAGCAAGCCAGATTTGAGAGCGAGCAAGCCAGATATGCGAGCGAGCAAGATAAGAGAGCGAGCCAGACAAGAGAGCAAGCGAGCGAGCCAGATATGAGAGCGAGCGAGCCAGACATGAGAGCAAGCGAGCGAGCCAGATATGAGAGCGAGCGAGCCAGATAAGAGAGCGAGCCAGACAAGAGAGCAAGCGAGCGAGCCAGATATGAGAGCAAGCGAGCGAGCCAGAGGTGAGAGTGAGCGAGCCAGATATGCGAGCAAGCCAGATATGAGAGCAAGCTTGCCAGATAAGAGAGGGAGCCAGACAAGAGAGCAAGCGAGCGAGCCAGATGTGAGAGCGAGCGAGCCAGATATGCGAGCGAGCCATATAAGAGAGCGAGCAAGACAAGAGAGCAAGCGAGCGAGCCAGATATGAGAGCGAGCGAGCCAGACATGAGAGCAAGCGAGCGAGCCAGATATGAGAGCGAGCGAGCCAGATAAGAGAGCGAGCCAGACAAGAGAGCAAGCGAGCGAGCCAGATGTGAGAGCGAGCCAGATAAGAGAGCGAGCCAGACAAGAGAGCAAGCGAGCGAGCCAGACAAGAGAGCAAGCGAGCGAGACACATATGAGAGCAAGCGAGCGAGCCAGATATGAGAGCAAGCGAGCAAGCCAGATATGAGAGCGAGCCAGATAAGAGAGCGAACCAGACAAGAGAGAAAGCGAGCGAGCGAGATATCAGAGTGAGCGAGCCACATATGAGAGCGAGCTAGCCAGATGAGCGAGCGAGCCATTTAAGTGAGAGAGCCAGACAAGAGAGTAAGCGAGCGAGCCAGATATGAGAGCGAGTGAGCCAGACATGAGAGCAAGTGAGCGAGCAATACATGAGAGCGAGCGAGCAATACATGAGAGCAAGCGAGCAAGCCAGATATGAGAGTGAGCGAGCCAGATAAGAGAGCGAGCCAGACAAGAGAGCAAGCGAGCGAGCCAGATGTCAGAGCAAGCCAGATAAAAGAGCGAGCCAGACAAGAGAGCAAGCGAGCTAGACAGATATGAGAGTGAGCGAGCCAGACATGAGAGCAAGCGAGCGAGCAAGATATGAGAGAGAACAAGCCAGATAAGAGAGCGAGCCAGACAAGAGAGCATGCGAGCGAGCCAGATATGAGAGCAAGCGAGCGAGCCAGATGTGAGAGCGAGACAGATAAGAGAGCGAGCCAGACAAGAGAGCAAGCGAGCGAGCCCGATATGAGAGCACGCGAGCGAGCCAGATGTGAGAGCGAGCGAGCCAGATATGCGAGCGAGCCAGATAAGAGAGTGAGCCAGAAAAGAGAGCAAGCGAGCGAGCCAGATATGAGAGCAAGCGAGCGAGCCAGATGTGAGAGCGAGCGAGCCAGATATGCGAGTGAGCCAAATAAGAGAGCGAGCCAGACAAGAGAGCAAGCGAGCGAGCCAGATATGCTAGCAAGCGAGCCAGATAAGAGAGCGAGCCAGACAAGAGAGCAAGCGAGCGAGCCAGATATTTCAGCAAGCGAGCAAGCCAGATATGAGAGCAAGAGAGCGAGCCAGACAAGCGAGCAAGCGAGCGAGCCAGACAAGAGAGCAAGAGAGCGAGCCATATATGAGCGCAAGCGAGCTAGCCAGATATGAGAGCAAGCGAGTGAGCCAGATATGAGAGCGTGCCAGATAAGAAAGCGAACCAGACAAGAGAGCAAGCGAGCGAGACAGATATGACAGCGAGCAAAACCACACATGAGAGAGAGCGAGCGAGCCAGATATGTGAGCGAGCGAGCCAGATATGAGAGCGAGCTAGCCAGATTTGCGAGCGAGCGAGCCAGATTTTCGAGCGAACAGGCCAGATAAGAGAGCGAGCCAGAGAAGAGCGCAAGCGAGCGAGCCAGACAAGAGAGCAAGCGAGCGAGCCAGATGTGAGAGCGAGCAAGCAAGATATGCGAGCGAGCCAGATAAGAGAACGAGCCAGACAAGAGAGCAGCGAGCGAGCCAGATATGAGAGCAAGCGAGCAAGCCAGATGTGAGAGAGAGTGAGGCAGATAAGAGAGCGAGCCAGACAATTAAGCAAGCGAGCGAGCCAGATATGAGAGCAAGCGAGTGATCCAGATATGAGAGCGAGCCAGACATGAGAGCGATCGAGCCAGATATGAGAGCAAGCGAGCCAGCCAGATATGAGAGCAAGCGAGCCAGCCAGATATGAGAGTGAGCCAGATAAGAGAGCGAGCAAGACAAGAGAGCAAGCGAGCTAGCCAGATATGAGAGCAAGCGAGCGAGCCAGATATGAAAGCAAGCGAGCGAGCCAGATTTGAGAGCGAGCGAGCCAGATATGCGAGCGAGCCAGATAAGAGAGCGAGCCAGACAAGAGAGCAAGCGAGCTAGCCAGATTTGAGAGCGAGCAAGACAAGAGAGCAAGCGAGCTAGCCAGATATGAGAGCAAGCGAGCCAGCCAGATATGAGAGCGAGCCAGATAAGAGAGCGAGCGAGCGAGCGAGCTAGCCAGATATGAGAGCAAGCGAGCAAGCCAGATTTGAGAGCGAGCGAGCCAGATATGCGAGCGAGCAAGATAAGAGAGCGAGCCAGACAAGAGAGCAAGCGAGCAAGCCAGAAATGAGAGCAAGGGAGCGAGTCAGATATGAGAGCAAGCGAGCGAGCCAGATATGAGAGCGAGCTAGCCAGATATGCGAGCGAGCCAGATAAGAGAATGAGCCAGACAAGAGAACAAACGAGCTAGCCAGATATGAGAACAAGCGAGCAAACCAGATTTGAGAGCGAGGGAGCTAGATATGCGAGCGAGCCAGATATGCGAGCGAGCCAGATAAGAGAGTGAGCCACACAAGAGAGCAAGCGAGCGAGCCAGATATGAGAGCAAGTGAGCGATACAGATATGAGAGCAAGCGAGCGAGCCAGATATGAGAGCGTGCCAGATAAGAGAGCAAACCAGACAAGAGAGCAAGCGAGCCAGACAGATATGAGAGCGAGCAAGCCAGACAAGAGAGCAAGCGAGCCAGACAGATATGAGAGCGTAACAAATAAGAGAGCGAGCCAGACAAGAGAGCAAGTGAGCGAGCCAGATATGAGAGCGAGTGAGTCAGACATGAGAGCAAGCGAGCGAACCAGAGATGAGAGCGAGCAAGCCAGACATGAGAGCAAGCGAGCGAAACAGATATGAGAGCGAGCGAGCCAGGCAAGAGAGCAAGCGAGCCAGACAGATATGAGAGCGAGCAAGCCAGACAAGAGAGCAAGCGAGCCAGACAGATATGAGAGCGTAACAAATAAGAGAGCGAGCCAGACAAGAGAGCAAGTGAGCGAGCCAGATATGAGAGCGAGTGAGCCAGACATGAGAGCAAGCGAGCGAACCAGAGATGAGAGCGAGCAAGCCAGACATGAGAGCAAGCGAGCGAGCCAGATATGAGAGCAAGCGAGCCAGGCATGAGAGTAAGTGAGCGAGCCAGATATGAGAGCGAGCGAGCAAGACATGAGAGCGAGCGAGCCAGATATGAGAGCGAGCGAGCCAGATAAGAGAGCGAGCCAGACAAGAGAGCAAGCGAGCAAGCCAGATGTGAGAGCGAGCGAACCAGATATGCGAGCGAGCGAGCCAGATAAGAGAGCGAGCCAGACAAGAGAGCAAGCGAGCGAGCCAGATGTGAGAGCGAGCGAGACAGATATGCGAGCGAGCCATAAAAGAGAGCAAGCGAGCGAGCCAGATATGAGAGCAAGCGAGCGAGCCAGATATGAGAGCGAGCCAGATAAGAGAGCCAGCCAAACAAGAGAGCAAGCGAGCGAGCCAGATATGAGAGCAAGCGAGCGAGCCAGATGTGAGAGCGAGCGAGCCAGATTTGCGAGCGAGCCAAATAAGAGAGCGAGCCAGACAAGAGAGCAAGCTAGCAAGCCAGATATGAGAGCAAGCTTGCCAGATAAGAGAGGGAGCCAGACAAGAGAGCAAGCGAGCGAGCCAGATGTGAGAGCGAGCGAGCCAGATATGCGAGCGAGCCATATAAGAGAGCGAGCCAGACAAGAGAGCAAGCGAGCGAGCCAGATATGAGAGCGAGCGAGCCAGACATGAGAGCAAGCGAGCGAGCCAGATATGAGAGCGAGCGAGCCAGATAAGAGAGCGAGCCAGACAAGAGAGCAAGCGAGCGAGCCAGATATGAGAGCAAGCGAGCGAGCCAGAGGTGAGAGTGAGCGAGCCAGATATGCGAGCAAGCCAGATATGAGAGCAAGCTTGCCAGATAAGAGAGGGAGCCAGACAAGAGAGCAAGCGAGCGAGCCAGATGTGAGAGCGAGCGAGCCAGATATGCGAGCGAGCCATATAAGAGAGCGAGCAAGACAAGAGAGCAAGCGAGCGAGCCAGATATGAGAGCGAGCGAGCCAGACATGAGAGCAAGCGAGCGAGCCAGATATGAGAGCGAGCGAGCCAGATAAGAGAGCGAGCCAGACAAGAGAGCAAGCGAGCGAGCCAGATGTGAGAGCGAGCCAGATAAGAGAGCGAGCCAGACAAGAGAGCAAGCGAGCGAGCCAGACAAGAGAGCAAGCGAGCGAGACACATATGAGAGCAAGCGAGCGAGCCAGATATGAGAGCAAGCGAGCAAGCCAGATATGAGAGCGAGCCAGATAAGAGAGCGAACCAGACAAGAGAGAAAGCGAGCGAGCGAGATATCAGAGTGAGCGAGCCACATATGAGAGCGAGCTAGCCAGATGAGCGAGCGAGCCATTTAAGTGAGAGAGCCAGACAAGAGAGTTAGCGAGCGAGCCAGATATGAGAGCGAGTGAGCCAGACATGAGAGCAAGTGAGCGAGCAATACATGAGAGCGAGCGAGCAATACATGAGAGCAAGCGAGCAAGCCAGATATGAGAGTGAGCGAGCCAGATAAGAGAGCGAGCCAGACAAGAGAGCAAGCGAGCGAGCCAGATGTCAGAGCAAGCCAGATAAAAGAGCGAGCCAGACAAGAGAGCAAGCGAGCTAGACAGATATGAGAGTGAGCGAGCCAGACATGAGAGCAAGCGAGCGAGCAAGATATGAGAGAGAACAAGCCAGATAAGAGAGCGAGCCAGACAAGAGAGCATGCGAGCGAGCCAGATATGAGAGCAAGCGAGCGAGCCAGATGTGAGAGCGAGACAGATAAGAGAGCGAGCCAGACAAGAGAGCAAGCGAGCGAGCCAGATATGAGAGCACGCGAGCGAGCCAGATGTGAGAGCGAGCGAGCCAGATATGCGAGCGAGCCAGATAAGAGAGTGAGCCAGAAAAGAGAGCAAGCGAGCGAGCCAGATATTAGAGAAAGCGAGCGAGCCAGATGTGAGAGCGAGCGAGCCAGATATGCGAGTGAGCCAAATAAGAGAGCGAGCCAGACAAGAGAGCAAGCGAGCGAGCCAGATATGCTAGCAAGCGAGCCAGATAAGAGAGCGAGCCAGACAAGAGAGCAAGCGAGCGAGCCAGATATTTCAGCAAGCGAGCAAGCCAGATATGAGAGCAAGAGAGCGAGCCAGACAAGCGAGCAAGCGAGCGAGCCAGACAAGAGAGCAAGAGAGCGAGCCATATATGAGCGCAAGCGAGCTAGCCAGATATGAGAGCAAGCGAGTGAGCCAGATATGAGAGCGTGCCAGATAAGAAAGCGAACCAGACAAGAGAGCAAGCGAGCGAGACAGATATGACAGCGAGCAAAACCACACATGAGAGAGAGCGAGCGAGCCAGATATGTGAGCGAGCGAGCCAGAAATGAGAGCGAGCTAGCCAGATTTGCGAGCGAGCGAGCCAGATTTTCGAGCGAACAGGCCAGATAAGAGAGCGAGCCAGAGAAGAGCGCAAGCGAGCGAGCCAGACAAGAGAGCAAGCGAGCGAGCCAGATGTGAGAGCGAGCAAGCAAGATATGCGAGCGAGCCAGATAAGAGAACGAGCCAGACAAGAGAGCAGCGAGCGAGCCAGATATGAGAGCAAGCGAGCAAGCCAGATGTGAGAGAGAGTGAGGCAGATAAGAGAGCGAGCCAGACAATTAAGCAAGCGAGCGAGCCAGATATGAGAGCAAGCGAGTGATCCAGATATGAGAGCGAGCCAGACATGAGAGCGATCGAGCCAGATATGAGAGCAAGCGAGCCAGCCAGATATGAGAGCAAGCGAGCCAGCCAGATATGAGAGTGAGCCAGATAAGAGAGCGAGCAAGACAAGAGAGCAAGCGAGCTAGCCAGATATGAGAGCAAGCGAGCGAGCCAGATATGAAAGCAAGCGAGCGAGCCAGATTTGAGAGCGAGCGAGCCAGATATGCGAGCGAGCCAGATAAGAGAGCGAGCCAGACAAGAGAGCAAGCGAGCTAGCCAGATTTGAGAGCGAGCAAGACAAGAGAGCAAGCGAGCTAGCCAGATATGAGAGCAAGCGAGCCAGCCAGATATGAGAGCGAGCCAGATAAGAGAGCGAGCGAGCGAACGAGCTAGCCAGATATGAGAGCAAGCGAGCAAGCCAGATTTGAGAGCGAGCGAGCCAGATATGCGAGCGAGCAAGATAAGAGAGCGAGCCAGACAAGAGAGCAAGCGAGCAAGCCAGAAATGAGAGCAAGGGAGCGAGTCAGATATGAGAGCAAGCGAGCGAGCCAGATATGAGAGCGAGCTAGCCAGATATGCGAGCGAGCCAGATAAGAGAATGAGCCAGACAAGAGAGCAAACGAGCTAGCCAGATATGAGAACAAGCGAGCAAACCAGATTTGAGAGCGAGGGAGCTAGATATGCGAGCGAGCCAGATATGCGAGCGAGCCAGATAAGAGAGTGAGCCACACAAGAGAGCAAGCGAGCGAGCCAGATATGAGAGCAAGTGAGCGAGACAGATATGAGAGCAAGCGAGCGAGCCAGATATGAGAGCGTGCCAGATAAGAGAGCAAACCAGACAAGAGAGCAAGCGAGCCAGACAGATATGAGAGCGAGCAAGCCAGACAAGAGAGCAAGCGAGCCAGACAGATATGAGAGCGTAACAAATAAGAGAGCGAACCAGACAAGAGAGCAAGTGAGCGAGCCAGATATGAGAGCGAGTGAGCCAGACATGAGAGCAAGCGAGCGAACCAGAGATGAGAGCGAGCAAGCCAGACATGAGAGCAAGCGAGCGAGCCAGATATGAGAGCGAGCGAGCCAGGCAAGAGAGCAAGCGAGCCAGACAGATATGAGAGCGAGCAAGCCAGACAAGAGAGCAAGCGAGCCAGACAGATATGAGAGCGTAACAAATAAGAGAGCGAGCCAGACAAGAGAGCAAGTGAGCGAGCCAGATATGAGAGCGAGTGAGCCAGACATGAGAGCAAGCGAGCGAACCAGAGATGAGAGCGAGCAAGCCAGACATGAGAGCAAGCGAGCGAGCCAGATATGAGAGCGAGCGAGCCAGGCATGAGAGTAAGTGAGCGAGCCAGATATGAGAGCGAGCGAGCAAGACATGAGAGCGAGCGAGCCAGATATGAGAGCGAGCGAGCCAGATAAGAGAGCGAGCCAGACAAGAGAGCAAGCGAGCAAGCCAGATGTGAGAGCGAGCGAACCAGATATGCGAGCGAGCGAGCCAGATAAGAGAGCGAGCCAGACAAGAGAGCAAGCGAGCGAGCCAGATGTGAGAGCGAGCGAGACAGATATGCGAGCGAGCCATAAAAGAGAGCAAGCGAGCGAGTCAGATATGAGAGCAAGCGAGCGAGCCAGATATGAGAGCGAGCCAGATAAGAGAGCCAGCCAAACAAGAGAGCAAGCGAGCGAGCCAGATATGAGAGCAAGCGAGCGAGCCAGATGTGAGAGCGAGCGAGACAGATTTGCGAGCGAGCCAAATAAGAGAGCGAGCCAGACAAGAGAGCAAGCTAGCAAGCCAGATATGAAAGCAAGCTTGCCAGATAAGAGAGGGAGCCAGACAAGAGAGCAAGCGAGCGAGCCAGATGTGAAAGCGAGCGAGCCAGATATGCGAGCGAGCCATATAAGAGAGCGAGCCAGACAAGAGAGCAAGCGAGCGAGCCAGATATGAGAGCGAGCGAGCCAGACATGAGAGCAAGCGAGCGAGCCAGATATGAGAGCGAGCGAGCCAGATAAGAGAGCGAGCCAGACAAGAGAGCAAGCGAGCGAGCCAGATATGAGAGCAAGCGAGCGAGCCAGAGGTGAGAGTGAGCGAGCCAGATATGCGAGCAAGCCAGATATGAGAGCAAGCTTGCCAGATAAGAGAGGGAGCCAGACAAGAGAGCAAGCGAGCGAGCCAGATGTGAGAGCGAGCGAGCCAGATATGCGAGCGAGCCATATAAGAGAGCGAGCCAGACAAGAGAGCAAGCGAGCGAGCAAGATATGAGAGCGAGCGAGCCAGACATGAGAGCAATCGAGCGAGCCAGATATGAGAGCGAGCGAGCCAGATAAGAGAGCGAGCCAGACAAGAGAGCAAGCGAGCGAGCCAGATGTGAGAGCGAGCCAGATAAGAGAGCGAGCCAGACAAGAGAGCAAGCGAGCGAGCCAGACAAGAGAGCAAGCGAGCGAGACACATATGAGAGCAAGCGAGCGAGCCAGATATGAGAGCAAGCGAGCAAGCCAGATATGAGAGCGAGCCAGATAAGAGAGCGAACCAGACAAGAGAGAAAGCGAGCGAGCGAGATATCAGAGTGAGCGAGCCACATATGAGAGCGAGCTAGCCAGATGAGCGAGCGAGCCATTTAAGTGAGAGAGCCAGACAAGAGAGTAAGCGAGCGAGCCAGATATGAGAGCGAGTGAGCCAGACATGAGAGCAAGTGAGCGAGCAATACATGAGAGCGAGCGAGCAATACATGAGAGCAAGCGAGCAAGCCAGATATGAGAGTGAGCGAGCCAGATAAGAGAGCGAGCCAGACAAGAGAGCAAGCGAGCGAGCCAGATGTCAGAGCAAGCCAGATAAAAGAGCGAGCCAGACAAGAGAGCAAGCGAGCTAGACAGATATGAGAGTGAGCGAGCCAGACATGAGAGCAAGCGAGCGAGCAAGATATGAGAGAGAACAAGCCAGATAAGAGAGCGAGCCAGACAAGAGAGCATGCGAGCGAGCCAGATATGAGAGCAAGCGAGCGAGCCAGATGTGAGAGCGAGACAGATAAGAGAGCGAGCCAGACAAGAGAGCAAGCGAGCGAGCCAGATATGAGAGCACGCGAGCGAGCCAGATGTGAGAGCGAGCGAGCCAGATATGCGAGCGAGCCAGATAAGAGAGTGAGCCAGAAAAGAGAGCAAGCGAGCGAGCCAGATATGAGAGCAAGCGAGCGAGCCAGATGTGAGAGCGAGCGAGCCAGATATGCGAGTGAGCCAAATAAGAGAGCAAGCCAGACAAGAGAGCAAGCGAGCGAGCCAGATATGCTAGCAAGCGAGCCAGATAAGAGAGCGAGCCAGACAAGAGAGCAAGCGAGCGAGCCAGATATTTCAGCAAGCGAGCAAACCAGATATGAGAGCAAGAGAGCGAGCCAGACAAGCGAGCAAGCGAGCGAGCCAGACAAGAGAGCAAGAGAGCGAGCCAGATATGAGCGCAAGCGAGCTAGCCAGATATGAGAGCAAGCGAGTGAGCCAGATATGAGAGCGTGCCAGATAAGAAAGCGAACCAGACAAGAGAGCAAGCGAGCGAGACAGATATGACAGCGAGCAAAACCACACATGAGAGCAAGCGAGCGAGCCAGATATGTGAGCGAGCGAGCCAGATATGAGAGCGAGCTAGCCAGATTTGCGAGTGAGCGAGCCAGATTTTCGAACGAACAGGCCAGATAAGAGAGCGAGCCAGAGAAGAGCGCAAGCGAGCGAGCCAGACATGAGAGCAAGCGAGCGAGCCAGATATGCGAGCGGGCCATATAAGAGAGCGAGCCAGACATGAGAGCAAGCGAGCGAGCCAGATATGAGAGCGAGCGAGCCAGATATGCGAACGAGTCAGATAAGAGAGCGAGCCAGACAAGAGAGCAAGCGAGCGAGCCAGATATGAGAGCAAGCGAGCGAGCCAGATGTAAGCGAGCGAGCCAGATATGCGAGCGAGCCAGATAAGAGATCGAGCCAGACAAGAGAGCAAGCGAGCGAGCCTGATTTGAGACCAAGCGAGCGAGCCAGATGTGAGCGAGCGAGCCAGATATGCGAGCGAGCCAGATAAGAGAGCGAGCCAGATATGCGAGCGAGCGAGCCAGATAAGAGAGCGAGCCAGACAGGAGAGCGAGCGAGCGAGCCAGATATGAGAGCGAGCGAGCCAGATAAGAGAGCGAGCCAGACAGGAGAGCGAGCATGCGAGCCAGATATGAGAGCAAGCGAACGAGCCAGATGTGAGAGCGAGCGAGCCAGATATGCGAGCGAGCCATATAAGAGAGCGAGACAGACAAGAGAGCAAGAGAGCCAGATATAAGAGCAAGCGAGCAAGCCAGATATACGAGCGGGCCAGATAAGAGAGCGAGCCAGACAAGAGAGCAAGCGAGCGAGCCAGATATGAGAGCGATCAAGCAAGGAATGAGAGTAAGCCAGCGAGCCAGATATGAGAACGAGCGAGCCAGACATGAGAGCAAGCGAGCGAGCCAGATATGCGAGCGAAAGAGCCAGATAAGAGAGCGAGCCAGATAAGAGGACAAGCGAGCGAGCCAGATGTGGGAGCGAGCGAGCCAGATATGCGAGCAAGCCAGATAAGAGAGCGAGCCAGACAAGAGAGAGAGCGAGCCAGATATGAGAGCAAGCGAGCGAGCCAGATATGCGAGCGAGCGAGCCAGATAAGAGAGCGAACCAGACAAGAGAGCAAGCGAGCTAGCCAGATATGAGAGCAAGCGAGCGAGCCAGATTTGAGAGCGAGCGAGCCAGATATGCGAGTGAACCAGATAAGAGAGCGAGCCAGACAAGAGAGCAAGCGAGCGAGCCAGATATGAGAGCAAGCGAGCGAGCCAGATATGAGAGCAAGCGAGCAAGCCAGATATGAGAGCGTGCCAGATAAGAGAGCGAACCAGACAAGAAAGCAAGCGAGCCAGACATATATGAGAGCGAGCGAGCCAGACAAGAGAGCAAGCAAGCGAGCCAGATATGAGAGCAAGCGAGCCAGATAAGAGAGGGAGCCAGACAAGAGTGCAAGCGAGCGAGCCAGATGTGAGAGCGAGCGAGCCAGATATGCGAGCGAGCCATATAAGAGAGCGAGCCAGACAAGAGAGCAAGCGAGCGAGCCAGATATGAGAGCGAGTGAGCCAGACTTGAGAGCAAGTGAGCGAGCCAGATATGAGAGCGAGCGAGCCAGACATGAGAGCAAGCGAGCGAGCCAGATATGAGAGCGAGCGAGCCAGATAAGAGAGCGAGCCAGACAAGAGAGCAAGTGAGCGAGCCAGATATGAGAGTGAGCGAGCCAAATATGCGAGCGAGCCATGAAAGAGAGCGAGACAGACAAGAGAGCAAGCGAGCGAGCCAGATATGAGAGCAAGCGAGCAAGCCAGATATTAGAGCGAGCCAGATAAGAAAGCAAGCCAGACAAGAGAGCAAGCGATCGAGCCAGATATGAGAGCAAGCGAGCCAACCAGATGTGAGAGCGAGCGAGCCAGATAAGAGAGCGAGCCAGACAAGAGAGCAGCGAGCGAGCCAGATATGTTAGCGAGCAAGCCAGATAAGAGAGCGAGCCAGACAAGAGAGCAAGTGAGCGAGCCAGATATGAGAGAAAGCGAGCGAGCCAGATGTGAGAGCGAAACAGATAAGAGAGTAATTGAGCAAGCCAGATGTGAGAGAGATCGAGGCAGATAAGAGAGCGAGCCAGACAATTAAGCAAGCGAGCGAGCCAGATATGAGAGCAAGCGAGCAAGCCAGATATGAGAGCGTGCCAGATAAGAGAGCGAACCAGACAAGAAAGCAAGCGAGCCAGACAGATATGAGAGCGAGCGAGCCAGACAAGAGAGCAAGCGAGCGAGCCAGATATGAGAGCAAGCGAGCCAGATAAGAGAGGGAGCCAGACAAGAGTGCAAGCGAGCGAGCCAGATAGGAGAGCGAGCGAGCCAGATATGCGAGCGAGCCATATAAGAGAGCGAGCCAGACAAGAGAGCAAGCGAGCGAGCCAGATATGAGAGCGAGTGAGCCAGACTTGAGAGCAAGTGAGCGAGCCAGATATGAGAGCGAGCGAGCCAGACATGAGAGCAAGCGAGCGAGCCAGATATGAGAGCGAGCGAGCCAGATAAGAGAGCGAGCCAGACAAGAGAGCAAGTGAGCGAGCCAGATATGAGAGCGAGCGAGCCAAATATGCGAGCGAGCCATGAAAGAGAGCGAGACAGACAAGAGAGCAAGCGAGCGAGCCAGATATGAGAGCAAGCGAGCAAGCCAGATATTAGAGCGAGCCAGATAAGAAAGCAAGCCAGACAAGAGAGCAAGCGATTGAGCCAGATATGAGAGCAAGCGAGCCAACCAGATGTGAGAGCGAGCGAGCCAGATATGCGAGCGAGCAAGATAAGAAAGCGAGCCAGACAAGAGAGCAGCGAGCGAGCCAGATATGTTAGCGAGCAAGCCAGATAAGAGAGCGAGCCAGACAAGAGAGCAAGTGAGCGAGCCAGATATGAGAGAAAGCGAGCGAGCCAGATGTGAGAGCGAAACAAATAAGAGAGTAATTGAGCAAGCCAGATGTGAGAGAGAGCGAGGCAGATAAGAGAGCGAGCCAGACAATTAAGCAAGCGAGCGAGCCAGATATGAGAGCAAGCGAGCGATCCAGATATACGAGCGAGCCAGACATGAGAGCGAGCGAGCCAGATATGAGTACAAGCGAGCCAGCCAGATATGAGAGCGAGCGAGACAGATAAGAGAGCGAGCAAGACAAGAGAGCATGCAAGCTAGCCAGATATGAGAGCAAGCGAGCAAGCCAGATTTGAGAGCGAGCAAGCCAGATATGCGAGCGAGCAAGATAAGAGAGCGAGCCAGACAAGAGAGCAAGCGAGCAAGCCAGATATGCTAGCGAGCAAGCCAGATAAGAGAGCGAGCCAGACAAGAGAGCAAGCGATCGAGCCAGATTTGAGAGCAAGCGAGCGAGCCAGATGTGAGAGCGAGCGAGCAAGATATGCAAGCAAGCCAGATAAGAGAGCGAGCCGGACAAGAGAGCAAGCGAGCTAGCCAGATATGAGTGCAAGCGAGCGAGCCAGATGTGAGAGCGAGCGAGCAAGATATGCAAGCAAGTCAAATAAGAGAGCGAGTCGGACAAGAGAGCAAGCAAGCGAGCCAGATATGAGAGCAAGCGAGCGAGCCAGATGTAATAGCGAAACGGATAAGAGAGCAAGCCAGACAAGAGAGCAAGCGAGCGAGCCAGATATGCTAGCGAGCAAGCCAGATGAGAGAGCGAGCCAGACAAGAGAGCAAGCGAGCGAGCCAGATATGAGAGCAAGCGAGCGAGCCAGATGTGAGAGCGAGCGAGCAAGATGTGCGAGCGAGCCAGATAAGAGAGCGAGCCAGTCAAGAGAGCAGCGAGCGAGCCAGATATGAGAGCAAGCGAGCCAGCCAGATGTGAGAGAGAGTGAGGCAGATAAGAGAGCGAGCCAGACAATTAAGCTAGTGAGCGAGCCAGATATGAGAGCAAGCGAGTGATCCAGATATGAGAGCGAGCCAAACATGAGAGCGATCGAGCCAGATATGAGAGCAAGCGAGCCAGCCAGATATGAGAGCAAGCGAGCCAGCCAGATATGAGAGCGAGCCAGATAAGAGAGCGAGCAAGACAAGAGAGCAAGTGAGCTAGCCAGATATGAGAGCAAGCGAGCGAGCCAGATATGAGAGCAAGCGAGCGAGCCACATTTGAGAGCGAGCGAGCCAGATATGCGAGCGAGCCAGATAAGAGAGCGAGCCAGACAAGAGAGCAAGCGAGCTAGCCAGATATGAGAGCGAGCAAGACAAGAGAGCAAGCGAGCTAGCCAGATATGAGAGCAAGCGAGCCAGCCAGATATGAGAGCGAGCCAGATAAGAGAGCGAGCGAGCGAGCTAGCCAGATATGAGAGCAAGCGAGCCAGCCAGATGTGAGAACGAGCGAGCAAGATATGCGAGCGAGACAGACTAGAGAGCAGCGGGCGAGCCAGATATGAGAGCAAGCGAGCAAGCCAGATGTGAGAGAGAGCGAGGCAGATAAGAGAGCGAGCCAGACAATTAAGCAAGCGAGCGAGCCAGATATGAGAGCAAGCATGCGATCCAGATATGCGAGCGAGCCAGACATGAGAGCGAGCCAGATATGAGAACAAGCGAGCCAGCCAGATATGAGAGCGAGCCAGATAAGAGAGCGAGCGAGCTAGCCAGATATGAGAGCAAGCGAGCGAGCCAGATTTGAGAGCGAGCGAGCCAGATATGTGAGTGAACCAGATAAGAGAGCGAGCGAGCCAGTCAGATATGAGAGTGAGCGAGCCAGACATAAGAGCAAGCGAGCGAGCCAGATGTGAGAGCGAGACAGATAAGAGAGCTTGCCAGACAATTAAGCAAGCGAGCGAGCCAGATATGAGAGCAAGCAAGCGATCCAGATATGCCAGCAAGCCAGACATGAGAGCGAGCGACCCAGTTATGAGAGCAAGCGAGCGAGCCAGATATGAGAGCAAGCGAGCCAGCCAGATATGAGAGCGAGCGAGCCAGATAAGAGAGCGAGCAAGACAAGAGAGCAAGCGAGCTAGCCAGATATGAGAGCAAGCGAGCGAGCCAGATTTCAGAGCGAGCGAGCCAGATATGCGAGTGAACCAGATAAGAGAGCTAGCCAGACAAGAGAGCAAGCGAGCGAGCCAGATATGAGAGCAAGCGAGCGAGACAGATATGAGAGCAAGTGAGCAAGCCAGATATGAGAGCATGCCAGATAAGAGAGCGAACCAGACAAGAGAGCATGCGAGCGAACCAGATATGAAAGCAAGCGAGCGAGCCAGATGTGAGAGCGAGACAGATAAGAGAGCAAGTCAGACAAGAGAGCAAGCGAGCGAGCCAGATATGATAGTGAGCAAGCCAGATAAGAGAGCGAGCCAGACAAGAGAGCAAGCGAGCGAACCAGATATGAGAGCAAGCAAGCGAGCCAGATGTGAGAGCGAGCGAGCAAGATATGCGAGCGAGCCAGATAAGAGAGCGAGCCAGACAAGAGAGCGAGCCAGACAAGAGAGCAGCGAGCGAGCCAGATATGAGAGCAAGCGAGCAAGCCAGATGTGACAGAGAGCGAGGCAGATAAGAGAGCGAGCCAGACAATTAAGCAAGCGAGCGAGCCAGATATGAGAGCAAGCGAGCGATCCAGATATGAGAGCGAGCCAGATATGAGAGCGAGCGAGCCAGATATGAGAGCAAGCGAGCGAGCCAGATATGAGAGTAAGCGAGCCAGCCAGATATGAGAGCGAGCGAGCCAGATAAGAGAACGAGCAAGACAAGAGAGCAAGCGAGCTAACCAGATATGAGAGCGAGCAAGACAAGAGAGCAAGCGGCTAGCCAGATATGAGAGCAAGCGAGCGAGCCAGATTTAAGAGCGAGCGAGCCAGATATGCGAGTGAGCCAGATAAGAGAGCGAGCCAGACAAGAGAGCATGCGAGCGAGCCAGATATGAGTGCAAGCGAGCGAGCCAGATATGAGAGCAAGCAAGCAATCCAGATATGAGAGCGAGACAGATAAGAGAGCGAACCAGACAAGAGAGCAAGCGAGAAAGCCAGATATGAGAGCGAGCGAGCCAGACATGAGAGCAAGCGAGCGAGCCAGACATGAGAGCAAGCGAGCAAACCATATATGAGAGCGAGCGAGCCAGATAAGAGAGCGAGCCAGACAAGAGATCAAGCGAGCGAGCCAGATATAAGAGCAAGCGAGCAAGCCAGATATGATAGCGAGCCAGATAAGAGAGCGAACCAGACAAGAGAGCAAGTGAGCGAGCCAGATATGAGAGCAAGTGAGCCAGCCAGATGTGAGAGTGAGTGAGCCAGATATGCAAGCAAGCCAGATAAGAGAGCGAGCCAGACAAGAGAGCAAGCGATCGAGCCAGATATGAGAGAAAGCGAGCAAGCCAGATATGAGAGCGAGCCAGATAAGAGAGCGAACCAGACAAGAGAGCAAGCGAGAAAGCCAGATATGAGAGCGAGCGAGCCAGACATGAGGCAAGCGAGCGAGCCAGATATGAGAGAGAGCGAGCCAGAGAAGAGAGCAAGCCATACAAGAGAGCAAGCGAGCGAGCCAGATATGCTAGCGAGCAAGCCAGATAAGAGAGCGAGCCAGACAGGAGAGTAAGCGATCGAGCCAGATTTGAGAGCAAGCGAGCGAGCCAGATGTGAGAGCGAGCGAGCAAGATATGCAAGCAAGCCAGATAAGAGAGCGAGCCAGACAAGAGAGCAAGCGAGCGAGCCAGATATGAGAGCAAGCGAGCGAGCCAGATGTAATAGCGAGACAGATAAGAGTGCAGCGAGCGAGCCAGATATGAGAGCAAGCGAGCAAGCCAGATGTGAGAGAGAGCGAGACAGATAAGAGAACGAGCCAGACAATTAAGCAAGCGAGCGAGACAGATATGAGAGCAAGCAAGCGATCCAGATATGCGAGCAAGCCAGACATGAGAGCGAGCGACCCAGATATGAGAGCAAGCGAGCGAGCCAGATATGAGAGCAAGCGAGCGAGCCAGATTTCAGAGCGAGCGAGCCAGATATGCGAGTGAACCAGATAAGAGAGGGAGCCAGACAAGAGAGCAAGCGAGCGAGCCAGATATGAGAGCAAGCGAGCGAGACAGATATGAAGCAAGTGAGCAAGCCAGATATGAGAGCATGCCAGATAAGAGAGCGAACCAGACAAGAGAGCATGCGAGCGAGCCAGATATGAGAGCAAGCGAGCGAGCCAGATGTGAGAGCGAGACAGATAAGAGAGCAAATCAGACAAGAGAGCAAGCGAGCGAGCCAGATATGATAGTGAGCAAGCCAGATAAGAGAGCGAGCCAGACAAGAGAGCAAGCGAGCGAACCAGATATGAGAGCAAGCAAGCGAGCCAGATGTGAGAGCGAGCGAGCAAGATATGCGAGCGAGCCAGATAAGAGAGCGAGCCAGACAAGAGAGCGAGCCAGACAAGAGAGCAGCTAGCGAGCCAGATATGAGAGCAAGCGAGCAAGCCAGATGTGACAGAGAGCGAGGCAGATAAGAGAGCGAGCCAGACAATTAAGCAAGCGAGCGAGCCAGATATGAGAGCAAGCGAGCGATCCAGATATGAGAGCGAGCCAGATATGAGAGCGAGCGAGCCAGATATGAGAGCAAGCGAGCGAGCCAGATATGAGAGCAAGCGAGCCAGCCAGATATGAGAGCGAGGCGAGCCAGATAAGAGAACGAGCAAGACAAGAGAGCAAGCGAGCTAGCCAGATATGAGAGCGAGCAAGACAAAAGAGCAAGCGGCTAGCCAGATATGAGAGCAAGCGAGCGAGCCAGATTTAAGAGCGAGCGAGCCAGATATGAGAGTGAGCAGATAAGAGAGCGAGCCAGACAAGAGAGCATGTGAGCGAGCCAGATATGAGTGCAAGCGAGCGAGCCAGATATGAGAGCAAGCAAGCAATCCAGATATGAGAGCGAGACAGATTAGAGAGCGAACCAGACAAGAGAGCAAGCGAGAAAGCAGATATGAGAGCGAGCGAGCCAGACATGAGAGCAAGCGAGCGAGCCAGACATGAGAGCAAGCGAGCGAACCAGATATGAGAGCGAGCGAGCCAGATAAGAGAGCGAGCCAGACAAAAGATCAAGCGAGCGAGCCAGATATGAGAGCAAGCGAGCAAGCCAGATATGATAGCGAGCCAGATAAGAGAGCAAACCAGACAAGAGAGCAAGTGAGCGAGCCAGATATGAGAGCAAGCGAGCGAGCCAGATATGAGAGCAAGTGAGCCAGCCAGATGTGAGAGTGAGTGAGCCAGATATGCAAGCAAGCCAGATAAGAGAGCGAGCCAGACAAGAGAGCAAGCGATCGAGCCAGATATGAGAGAAAGCGAGCAAGCCAGATATGAGAGCGAACCAGATAAGAGAGCGAACCAGACAAGAGAGCAAGCGAGAAAGCCAGATATGAGAGCGAGCGAGCCAGACATGAGGGCAAGCGAGCGAGCCAGATATGAGAGCGAGCGAGCCAGAGAAGAGAGCAAGCCATACAAGAGAGCAAGCGAGCGAGCCAGATATGCTAGCGAGCAAGCCAGATAAGAGAGCGAGCCAGACAGGAGAGTAAGCGATCGAGCCAGATTTGAGAGCAAGTGAGCGAGCCAGATATGAGAGCGAGCGAGCCAAATATGCGAGCGAGCCATGAAAGAGAGCGAGACAGACAAGGAGAGCAAGCGAGCGAGCCAGATATGAGAGCAAGCGAGCAAGCCAGATATTAGAGCGAGCCAGATAAGAAAGCAAGCCAGACAAGAGAGCAAGCGATTGAGCCAGATATGAGAGCAAGCGAGCCAACCAGATGTGAGAGCGAGCGAGCCAGATATGCGAGCGAGCAAGATAAGAAAAGCGCCAGACAAGAGAGCAGCGAGCGAGCCAGATATGTTAGCGAGCAAGCCAGATAAGAGAGCGAGCCAGACAAGAGAGCAAGTGAGCGAGCCAGATATGAGAGAAAGCGAGCGAGCCAGATGTGAGAGCGAAACAAATAAGAGAGTAATTGAGCAAGCCAGATGTGAGAGAGAGCGAGGCAGATAAGAGAGCGAGCCAGACAATTAAGCAAGCGAGCGAGCCAGATATGAGAGCAAGCGAGCGATCCAGATATACGAGCGAGCCAGACATGAGAGCGAGCGAGCCAGATATGAGTACAAGCGAGCCAGCCAGATATGAGAGCGAGCGAGACAGATAAGAGAGCGAGCAAGACAAGAGAGCATGCAAGCTAGCCAGATATGAGAGCAAGCGAGCAAGCCAGATTTGAGAGCGAGCAAGCCAGATATGCGAGCGAGCAAGATAAGAGAGCGAGCCAGACAAGAGAGCAAGCGAGCGAGCCAGATATGAGAGCGAGCGAGCCAGACATGAGAGCAAGCGAGCGAGCCAGATATGAGAGCGAGCGAGCCAGATAAGAGAGCGAGCCAGACAAGAGAGCAAGCGAGCGAGCCAGATATGAGAGCAAGCGAGCGAGCCAGAGGTGAGAGTGAGCGAGCCAGATATGCGAGCAAGCCAGATATGAGAGCAAGCTTGCCAGATAAGAGAGGGAGCCAGACAAGAGAGCAAGCGAGCGAGCCAGATGTGAGAGCGAGCGAGCCAGATATGCGAGCGAGCCATATAAGAGAGCGAGCAAGACAAGAGAGCAAGCGAGCGAGCCAGATATGAGAGCGAGCGAGCCAGACATGAGAGCAAGCGAGCGAGCCAGATATGAGAGCGAGCGAGCCAGATAAGAGAGCGAGCCAGACAAGAGAGCAAGCGAGCGAGCCAGATGTGAGAGCGAGCCAGATAAGAGAGCGAGCCAGACAAGAGAGCAAGCGAGCGAGCCAGACAAGAGAGCAAGCGAGCGAGACACATATGAGAGCAAGCGAGCGAGCCAGATATGAGAGCAAGCGAGCAAGCCAGATATGAGAGCGAGCCAGATAAGAGAGCGAACCAGACAAGAGAGAAAGCGAGCGAGCGAGATATCAGAGTGAGCGAGCCACATATGAGAGCGAGCTAGCCAGATGAGCGAGCGAGCCATTTAAGTGAGAGAGCCAGACAAGAGAGTAAGCGAGCGAGCCAGATATGAGAGCGAGTGAGCCAGACATGAGAGCAAGTGAGCGAGCAATACATGAGAGCGAGCGAGCAATACATGAGAGCAAGCGAGCAAGCCAGATATGAGAGTGAGCGAGCCAGATAAGAGAGCGAGCCAGACAAGAGAGCAAGCGAGCGAGCCAGATGTCAGAGCAAGCCAGATAAAAGAGCGAGCCAGACAAGAGAGCAAGCGAGCTAGACAGATATGAGAGTGAGCGAGCCAGACATGAGAGCAAGCGAGCGAGCAAGATATGAGAGAGAACAAGCCAGATAAGAGAGCGAGCCAGACAAGAGAGCATGCGAGCGAGCCAGATATGAGAGCAAGCGAGCGAGCCAGATGTGAGAGCGAGACAGATAAGAGAGCGAGCCAGACAAGAGAGCAAGCGAGCGAGCCCGATATGAGAGCACGCGAGCGAGCCAGATGTGAGAGCGAGCGAGCCAGATATGCGAGCGAGCCAGATAAGAGAGTGAGCCAGAAAAGAGAGCAAGCGAGCGAGCCAGATATGAGAGCAAGCGAGCGAGCCAGATGTGAGAGCGAGCGAGCCAGATATGCGAGTGAGCCAAATAAGAGAGCGAGCCAGACAAGAGAGCAAGCGAGCGAGCCAGATATGCTAGCAAGCGAGCCAGATAAGAGAGCGAGCCAGACAAGAGAGCAAGCGAGCGAGCCAGATATTTCAGCAAGCGAGCAAGCCAGATATGAGAGCAAGAGAGCGAGCCAGACAAGCGAGCAAGCGAGCGAGCCAGACAAGAGAGCAAGAGAGCGAGCCATATATGAGCGCAAGCGAGCTAGCCAGATATGAGAGCAAGCGAGTGAGCCAGATATGAGAGCGTGCCAGATAAGAAAGCGAACCAGACAAGAGAGCAAGCGAGCGAGACAGATATGACAGCGAGCAAAACCACACATGAGAGAGAGCGAGCGAGCCAGATATGTGAGCGAGCGAGCCAGATATGAGAGCGAGCTAGCCAGATTTGCGAGCGAGCGAGCCAGATTTTCGAGCGAACAGGCCAGATAAGAGAGCGAGCCAGAGAAGAGCGCAAGCGAGCGAGCCAGACAAGAGAGCAAGCGAGCGAGCCAGATGTGAGAGCGAGCAAGCAAGATATGCGAGCGAGCCAGATAAGAGAACGAGCCAGACAAGAGAGCAGCGAGCGAGCCAGATATGAGAGCAAGCGAGCAAGCCAGATGTGAGAGAGAGTGAGGCAGATAAGAGAGCGAGCCAGACAATTAAGCAAGCGAGCGAGCCAGATATGAGAGCAAGCGAGTGATCCAGATATGAGAGCGAGCCAGACATGAGAGCGATCGAGCCAGATATGAGAGCAAGCGAGCCAGCCAGATATGAGAGCAAGCGAGCCAGCCAGATATGAGAGTGAGCCAGATAAGAGAGCGAGCAAGACAAGAGAGCAAGCGAGCTAGCCAGATATGAGAGCAAGCGAGCGAGCCAGATATGAAAGCAAGCGAGCGAGCCAGATTTGAGAGCGAGCGAGCCAGATATGCGAGCGAGCCAGATAAGAGAGCGAGCCAGACAAGAGAGCAAGCGAGCTAGCCAGATTTGAGAGCGAGCAAGACAAGAGAGCAAGCGAGCTAGCCAGATATGAGAGCAAGCGAGCCAGCCAGATATGAGAGCGAGCCAGATAAGAGAGCGAGCGAGCGAGCGAGCTAGCCAGATATGAGAGCAAGCGAGCAAGCCAGATTTGAGAGCGAGCGAGCCAGATATGCGAGCGAGCAAGATAAGAGAGCGAGCCAGACAAGAGAGCAAGCGAGCAAGCCAGAAATGAGAGCAAGGGAGCGAGTCAGATATGAGAGCAAGCGAGCGAGCCAGATATGAGAGCGAGCTAGCCAGATATGCGAGCGAGCCAGATAAGAGAATGAGCCAGACAAGAGAACAAACGAGCTAGCCAGATATGAGAACAAGCGAGCAAACCAGATTTGAGAGCGAGGGAGCTAGATATGCGAGCGAGCCAGATATGCGAGCGAGCCAGATAAGAGAGTGAGCCACACAAGAGAGCAAGCGAGCGAGCCAGATATGAGAGCAAGTGAGCGATACAGATATGAGAGCAAGCGAGCGAGCCAGATATGAGAGCGTGCCAGATAAGAGAGCAAACCAGACAAGAGAGCAAGCGAGCCAGACAGATATGAGAGCGAGCAAGCCAGACAAGAGAGCAAGCGAGCCAGACAGATATGAGAGCGTAACAAATAAGAGAGCGAGCCAGACAAGAGAGCAAGTGAGCGAGCCAGATATGAGAGCGAGTGAGTCAGACATGAGAGCAAGCGAGCGAACCAGAGATGAGAGCGAGCAAGCCAGACATGAGAGCAAGCGAGCGAAACAGATATGAGAGCGAGCGAGCCAGGCAAGAGAGCAAGCGAGCCAGACAGATATGAGAGCGAGCAAGCCAGACAAGAGAGCAAGCGAGCCAGACAGATATGAGAGCGTAACAAATAAGAGAGCGAGCCAGACAAGAGAGCAAGTGAGCGAGCCAGATATGAGAGCGAGTGAGCCAGACATGAGAGCAAGCGAGCGAACCAGAGATGAGAGCGAGCAAGCCAGACATGAGAGCAAGCGAGCGAGCCAGATATGAGAGCAAGCGAGCCAGGCATGAGAGTAAGTGAGCGAGCCAGATATGAGAGCGAGCGAGCAAGACATGAGAGCGAGCGAGCCAGATAT
>NW_026608625.1:0-60000 GCF_029499605.1 Hyla sarda | reverse complement strand
GTTGAGATAGGAGGACAGGATAGGAGGACGGGATAGGAGGTCGAGATAGGACGACGGGATAGAAGGACGGGATAGGAGGTCGATAAAGGAGGACGGGATAGGAGGTCGAGATAGGAGGTCGAGATAGGAGGTCGAGATAGGAGGTCAAGATAGGAGGACAGGATGGTCGGGATAGGAGGTCAGGATATGAGGACGGGATATGAGGACGGGATAGGAGGTGGAGATAGGAGGTCAAGATGGGAGGTCGGGATAGGAGGTCGGCAATTTAGGTGGAGATAGGAGGACGGGATAGGGGGTTGAGATAGGAGGACGGAATAGGAGGTCGAGATAACTACCCACATTTGTGAGGGTCAGGGTTTTTGTTTAAAGTCCCATGCAAATCAATGGGAAATGTATGTTCTCACGTAACTTCTGTACGGCTGGAGATATTTCAATACCTGGTACACATATTACAGGTCGGGATATGAGGACAGGATGGGAGGTCGAGATAGGAGGTCAAGATAGGAGGACGGGATGGTCGGGATAGGAGGACGGGATAGGAGGACGGGATATGAGGACGGGATATGAGGACAGGATATGAGGACGGGATAGGAGGTGGAGATAGGAGGTGGAGATAGGAGGTAAGAATAGGAGGTCAAGATGGGAGGTCGGGATAGGAGGTCGGCATAGGAGGTGGAGATAGGAGGACGAGAAAGGGGGTTGAGATATGAGGACAGGATAGGAGGTCGAGTTAGGAGGACGGGATAGACGGTCAAGATAGGAGGACGGGATAGGAGGTCGAGATAGGAGGACGGGATAGGAGGTCGAGATAGGAGGACGGGATAGGAGGTCGAGATAGGAGGTCGCGATAGGAGGACGGGATAGGAGGACGGGATAGAAGGTCGGGGTATGAGGACAGGATATGGGGTTGGGATATGACAACAATATATGGGGATGGGATTTCAAGTCAAAAGCTTCCTCCTTTGTTGATTTTCTTCCCCAACAAGGATGAGGAAGGAAAAACCAGGCAACGCCGGGTACTCAGCTAGTTATTACTAAAAGAAGAGGCAAGGTGGATCTACCGCCTGAACAGTAAATTCCCAGGAGGCCTAAATGAAGAATTCACCTTTATGGCGTTCCTTGACTAATTAATTTATAAGTAGTTCAGAATTAATAAAAAGTTGCATACTCTCAATAGGCACTAGCTCTAGGACCTAGTAAAGGCTTTTTCTACCCCATTGCAGTGCTATAAATTCATTACGGTGAGAGATTGGTAGTCTTGTATACACCTAATAAATAAGGGATGGCATTATATGGCATAATAATGTAGTCTTACCACACGACGTGAAGGATGCATGTTCCTCGGCGCAGCTGGGGTGGCAGAGGTGGTTTGGAGAGGGAGAGGGTGTACCTTCGGGAGAGGAAAGATATGTGAAACATTAGAAATATTAGCAATAAATTAATCATAAAATATACTTACCGTTAAATACTTTAACTCAAAACTCAATATAAAAAAAATTTAAATAAATTCAAATTAATAAAATTAAAAATTAAAAAAATCTATATTAAAAATATATATGGAAAAATCTAAAATCACTAACTAAAAAAAAAAATTCACATATATATATATATATATATATATATATATATATATATATATATATATATAAAAATTTCCCTCTCCTTTCCTTCTCCCTTCCTTATTTCCTCCCCCCTCCCTTGCAACTTGCATGCTACTCAAGAAATCCATATCTTAGGACATCATATATCCCAGACTACCATGGCTTATTACACAACAAACAGAATAAATAACAGTCTATACCGATTCACAGAATATAAATAAATAAATCTTTTTTTCTCCTTTAAAATTGCATGAATTACAAGATCATTTACATGAGAATATAATTACTCATGTTAATACCACACTTTTATATACTCCATGGTCTGTACTATGGATAATTTGGAACATACCCTACACAGTCTAAGTCCCATAACATGCGCAGTAGTACTCTAGAAGTGAAATACAGACAAAGTCCGAAGTCATGCGCACAGGTCCAGCAATATGGAGATATCGCGAGAAGTGAATCATCCATCATGAGGCTTGCGCATTGATTACCAATGCGCAGACATGTGTACCTACAGTGACATCACATGTAAACAAAGGTGGTGATAAGTGCAGACACTAAACACATGCCGGACCATAACAAACTGTATGATTAGTTGCGACTTTTTGCAGGATTGGTGCACAACTATAGCGGGACACAAGATTGTGATGTGCGGCCATCTGATTGGCGATAGCACGTCACAGGAAATGAACGCAATGTGAGATTATATAAAGCCTACCTAGCGTCCGGGGCACCATTAGCCTCAAAGCCCTTGACCAAGCTGGTTTATTCAGCGAAACGTCGAGGAGGCTAGCCATGTTTTAATACAACGTGTGTTCACTGTTAGTAATGTTAATGCAGCATGCATACTCACCTACTAGTGCACAAAACATAGTGCACAATATATATTAATTTTTCAGCACTAACAGAAACTTAGTAGCTAGGAGAGGTTTTCCTTTCCCATAAAAAATTCTGTGACACTGCCGATAATTTTAATCTGTGTGTTTAATAAGGGTAGCTTTTTAGTTTGTGAATTGAATAAAGTTTAAAAGTTTTAGGGGGGTTTCTAGTAAGGGGTTTCCCCGCAAGGGGGTTACCCCTTAAAGGTTGATATTGCACTATTGCCCTGGAACCTTCAGGGATCCTTTTTTGTTTAATTCACTGACCATAGAAGTAAAGTAAACATTGCTGGTTAGCTCAATGGTGCTGTTCTGGACCTCCGCGATAAAATAGTGGCGTCCCGCACAGCTTGCAGGACGCAAGGAGGATCCAGGCAGGAGCAGTCAAGTGGCGATAACACTGATCAATGCCATGCTATTGCATGGCAGTGATCAGTGTACCAAATCAGTGAGTGTAATATTATAGTCCCCTTTGGGGGAAATAACACTGCAAAAAAGAAAGTGAAAATAAAGTGTTAATAAATGTGATTTAACCTCTTCCCTGTTAAAATTTTCAATCACCCCTTTTCCCATTTATGAAAAAACTGTGTAAATAAAAATAAACATATGTGGTATCACCGTGTGCATAAATGTCCAAACTATTAAAATATATCATTAATTAAACTGCAAGGTCAATGGCGTACATGTAAAAAAAATACTAGAGTGCAAAATTGTGTATTTTTGGTCACTTTTTATACCATAAGAAAATGAATAAAAAGTTATGAAAAAGTCAGATCAAAACAAAAGTGGTACAGAACTTCAGATCATGGTGCAAAAAATAAGCCCTCATACCGCCCTTTATACGGAAAAATAAAAAAGTTATAGGGGTCAGAAGAGGACATTTTTCTACGTATTCCTTTTGGTGCATGTAGTTATAATTTTTTTTTAGTAGTAAAATAAAATCAAACCTATATATATTGGGTATCCTTGTGACTGTAAAGACCTACAGAATAAATATAAGGTGCAATTTTTACCGAAAACTGCACTGCGTAGAAACGGAACCCTGTAAAAATTACAAGATTGTTTTTTTTTTTTTTATTTTGTCCAACAAATCATTTTTTTTTGGTTTTGCCGTAGATTTTGGAGTGAAATTATTAATGGTATTACAAAGTACAATTGTTGGCACTGCACTACAATAGAAATAAAATCTGTATCCTCTATATCCCAATGGGTTCCATCTTTTTCTTTTGTTCTTTTTTCTAATGTGCTTTTATAATCCCTGAGACAACTAATTCTGGCCCTAGGGTGTTATATATATTAGCGTCTGTAGCATGAATAAGGGTCATGTTATCATACCAGTGTCTTTTTATAGGTGATTGATGCCCGGTGAGAAGGTGAAAGTGACCTATACCCCTGTCAGCTGCAGGAAAGGAACCAAGAGACAGGTAATTAATATTTATATTAATTACTGATAACAATCACGCTAGATATAACATCTAGACCTGCAGAGATGTCATAGTCTCTACCTTATACATGAAGATATATGTGTTTTTAATAAGTATATCGTCTATAGACAGCTTCTTAGATAACACAACCATGTCTCAGGTAAAGAGATTAGGAACATTTATGATTTCTAATATCTGTTTTTTATTTGTAGTAATCCATTTTTCAATAGACAGACCGCAGATTTAAGACATAACTGTACTGCAAAGAAAAATCTATAAGTTAATGTAATAAATCACATACTATAACTGATTATTGCCATTTAAAACTATGAAAAATACATTATATTGATTATAAAACAGAAATACAGAATGGAGAAAACCGTCTGTGGCTCAAGCTCGACTGCCCCTTTCTTTGAGTGGCCCCTCAATGTTCTGGAAACGGGTGGAGGACATTGTCTCCATTAGAATGGGTCCCCCTACGATGCTTCGGCTGTTGATCTGAAGTGCATTCTGTACTTTGGAACCTCGGGGGCAAACTGTATTTCTGTTATTCATTTTTAGTTTAGCAATTCCCACCGCAAAATGGTTAACCTCTAACCTATATTTCTGCACAAAATTGATAAAGGACATTCCAAGAATAATTTTGCCAAATAAAAATATATAAAATATTCATGATAATTGATAAATAATATTAACAACAATAACACTTTTTATTGAAAAACAAAAAACAATAATAATTTATAAACTATTTAGCTCCTGCCCCCTTCCCCCCCCAAAAAAAAAAACATATATTGCCCTTAAAATTTATGAATAAAGAAACAAAAAATAACACCTACCCCAAACATTGCAAAAACAAAAACCCCAAAAACCTGTCAATAGTCTCTGTCAACATCATCCTGGGAGGCATACTACACTGCACTACAATAGAAATAAAAATCCCTATCATCTATATCCCAATGGGTTCCATCTTTTCTTTTGTTCTTTTTTTCTAATGCGGTTTTATAATCCCTGAGACAAGTAGTTCTCGGCCTAGGGTGTTATATATATTAGCGTCTGTAGCATGTATAACGGACATGTTATCATACCTGTGTCTTTTTATAGGTGACTGATGCCCGGTGAGAAGGTGAAAGTGACCTATACCCCCGTCAGCTGCAGTAAAGGAACCAACAGACAGGTAATTAATATTTATATTAATTACTGATAACAATCACGCTAGATATGACATCTAGACCTGCAGAGATGTCATAGTCTCTACCTTATACATGAAGATATATGTGTTTTTAATAAGTATATCGTCTATAGACAGCTTCTTATATAACACAACCATGTCTCACGTACAGAGATTAGGAACATTTATGATTTCTAATATCTGTTTTTTATTTGTAGTAATCCCTTTTTTAATAGACAGACCGCAGATTTAAGACATAACTGTACTGTAAAGAAAAATCTATAAGTTAATGTAATAAATCACATACTATAACTGATTATTGCCATTTAAAACTATGAAAAATACATTATATTGATTATAAAACAGAAATACAGAATGGAGACAACCGTCTGTGGCTTAAGCTCGACTGCCCCTTTCTTTGAGTGGCCCCTCAATGTTCTGGAAACGGGTGAAGGACATTGTCTCCATTAGAATGGGTCCCCCTACGATGCTTCGGCTGTTGATCTGAAGTGCATTCTGTACTTTGGAAACTCTGGGGCGAACTGTATTTCTGTTATTCATTTTTAGTTTAGCAATTCCCACTGCAACATGGTTAACCTCTAACCTAAATTTCTGCACAAATTTGATAAAGGACATTCCAAGAATTATTTTGCCAAATAAAAATATATAAAATATTGATGATAATTGATGAATAATAATAACAACAATAATAACAGTTTTTATTAAAATACAAAAAACAATAATCATTTATAAAATATTTCGCTCCTGCCCCTTCCCACAAAAAAAAAAAAAAAAACATATATTGCCCTTAAAATTTATGAATAAAGAAACAAAAAATAACACATACCACAAACATTGCAAAAACAAAACCCCCAAAAACCTGTCAATAGTCTCTGTCAACATCCTCCTGGGAGGCTTAATACACTGAAATACAATAGAAATAAAAATCCCTATCATCTATTTCCCAATGGGTTCCATATTTTCTTTTGTTCTTTTATCTAATGCAGTTTTATAATACCTGAGAAAAGAAGTTCTGGCCCTAGTGTGTTATATATATTAGCGTCTGTAGCATGTATAAGGGACATGTTATCATACCTGTGTCTTTTTATAGGTGACTGATGCCCGGTGAGAAGGTGAAAGTGACCTATACCCCCGTCAGCTGCAGGAAAGGAACCAAGAGACAGGTAATTAATATTTATATTAATTACTGATAACAATCAGGCTAGATATGACATCTAGACCTGCAGAGATGTCATAGTCTCTACCTTATACATGAAGATATATGTGTTTTTAATAAGTATATCGTCTATAGACAGCTTCTTAGATAACACAACCATGTCTCAGGTACAGAGATTAGGAACATTTATGATTTCTAATATCTGTTTTTTATTTGTAGTAATCCCTTTTTCAAAAGACAGACCGCAGATTTAAGATATAACTGTACTGTAAAGAAAAATCTATAAGTTAATGTAATAAATCACATACTATAACTGATTATTGCCATTTAAAACTATGAAAAATACATTATATTGATTATAAAACAGAAATACAGAATGGAGACAACCGTCTGTGGCTTAAGCTCGACTGCCCCTTTCTTTGAGTGGCCCCTCAATGTTCTGGAAACGGGTGGAGGACATTGTCTCCATTAGAATGGGTCCCCCTACGATGCTTCGGCTGTTGATCTGAAGTGCATTCTGTACTTTGGAACCTTGGGGGCAAACTGTATTTCTGTTATTCATTTTTAGTTTAGCAATTCCCACCGTAACATGGTTAACCTCTAACCTATATTTCTGCATAAAATTGATAAAGGACATTCCAAGAATTATTTTGCCAAATAAAAATATATAAAATATTAATGATAATTGATGAATAATAATAACAACAATAATAACAGTTTTTATTGAAAAACAATAATAATTTATAAAATATTTTGCTCCTGCCTCCTTCCCCCAAAAATTAAAAAAACATATATTGCCCTTAAAATTTATGAATAAAGAAACAAAAAATAACACCTACCCCAAACATTGCAAAAACAAAACCCCCAAAAAGCTGTCAATAGTCTCTGTCAACATCATCCTGGGAGGCATACTACACTACACTACAATAGAAATAAAAATCCCAATCATCTATATCCCAATGGGTTCCATCTTTTCTTTTGTTCTTTTTTCTAATGCGGTTTTATAATCCCTGAGACAATTAGTTCTGGCCCTAGAGTGTTATATATATTAGCGTCTGTAGCATGTATAAGGGCCATGTTATCATACCTGTGTCTTTTTATAGGTGATTGATGCCCGGTGAGAAGGTGAAAGTGACCTATACCCCCGTCAGCTGCAGGAAAGGAACAAAGAGACAGGTAATTAATATTAATATTAATTACTGATAACAATCAGTCTAGATACAACATCTAGACCTGCAGAGATGTCATAGTCTCTACCTTATACATGAAGATATATGTGTTTTTAATAAGTATATTGTCTATAGACAGCTTCTTATATAACACAACTGTGTCTCAGGTATAGAGATTAGGAACATTTATGATTTCTAATATCTGTTTTTTATTTGTAGTAATCCCTTTTTCAATAGACTGACCGCAGATTTAAGACATAACTGTACTGTAAAGAAAAATCTATAAGTTAATGTAATAAATCACATACTATAACTGATTATTGCCATTTAAAACTATGAAAAATACATTATGTTGATTATAAAACAGAAATACAGAATGGAGACAACCGTCTGTGGCTCAAGCTCGACTGCCCATTTCTTTGAGTGGCCCCTCAATGTTCTGGAAACGGGTGGAGGACATTGTCTCCATTAGAATGGGTCCCCCTACGATGCTTCGGCTGTTGATCTGAAGTGCATTCTGTACTTTGGAACCTCGGGGGCAAACTGTATTTCTGTTATTCATTTTTAGTTTAGCAATTCCCACCGCAACATGGTTAACCTCTAACCTATATTTCTGCACAAAATTGATAAAGGACATTCCAAGAATAATTTTGCCAAATAAAAATATATAAAATATTCATGATAATTGATAAATAATATTAACAACAATAACACTTTTTATTGAAAAACAAAAAACAATAATAATTTATAAACTATTTAGCTCCTGCCCCCTTCCCCCCCCCAAAAAAAAAACATATATTGCCCTTAAAATTTATGAATAAAGAAACAAAAAATAACACCTACCCCAAACATTGCAAAAACAAAAACCCCAAAAACCTGTCAATAGTCTCTGTCAACATCATCCTGGGAGGCATACTACACTGCACTACAATAGAAATAAAAATCCCTATCATCTATATCCCAATGGGTTCCATCTTTTCTTTTGTTCTTTTTTTCTAATGCGGTTTTATAATCCCTGAGACAAGTAGTTCTCGGCCTAGGGTGTTATATATATTAGCGTCTGTAGCATGTATAACGGACATGTTATCATACCTGTGTCTTTTTATAGGTGACTGATGCCCGGTGAGAAGGTGAAAGTGACCTATACCCCCGTCAGCTGCAGTAAAGGAACCAACAGACAGGTAATTAATATTTATATTAATTACTGATAACAATCACGCTAGATATGACATCTAGACCTGCAGAGATGTCATAGTCTCTACCTTATACATGAAGATATATGTGTTTTTAATAAGTATATCGTCTATAGACAGCTTCTTATATAACACAACCATGTCTCACGTACAGAGATTAGGAACATTTATGATTTCTAATATCTGTTTTTTATTTGTAGTAATCCCTTTTTTAATAGACAGACCGCAGATTTAAGACATAACTGTACTGTAAAGAAAAATCTATAAGTTAATGTAATAAATCACATACTATAACTGATTATTGCCATTTAAAACTATGAAAAATACATTATATTGATTATAAAACAGAAATACAGAATGGAGACAACCGTCTGTGGCTTAAGCTCGACTGCCCCTTTCTTTGAGTGGCCCCTCAATGTTCTGGAAACGGGTGAAGGACATTGTCTCCATTAGAATGGGTCCCCCTACGATGCTTCGGCTGTTGATCTGAAGTGCATTCTGTACTTTGGAAACTCTGGGGCGAACTGTATTTCTGTTATTCATTTTTAGTTTAGCAATTCCCACTGCAACATGGTTAACCTCTAACCTAAATTTCTGCACAAATTTGATAAAGGACATTCCAAGAATTATTTTGCCAAATAAAAATATATAAAATATTGATGATAATTGATGAATAATAATAACAACAATAATAACAGTTTTTATTAAAATACAAAAAACAATAATCATTTATAAAATATTTCGCTCCTGCCCCTTCCCACAAAAAAAAAAAAAAACATATATTGCCCTTAAAATTTATGAATAAAGAAACAAAAAATAACACATACCACAAACATTGCAAAAACAAAACCCCCAAAAACCTGTCAATAGTCTCTGTCAACATCCTCCTGGGAGGCTTAATACACTGAAATACAATAGAAATAAAAATCCCTATCATCTATTTCCCAATGGGTTCCATATTTTCTTTTGTTCTTTTATCTAATGCAGTTTTATAATACCTGAGACAAGAAGTTCTGGCCCTAGTGTGTTATATATATTAGCGTCTGTAGCATGTATAAGGGACATGTTATCATACCTGTGTCTTTTTATAGGTGACTGATGCCCGGTGAGAAGGTGAAAGTGACCTATACCCCCGTCAGCTGCAGGAAAGGAACCAAGAGACAGGTAATTAATATTTATATTAATTACTGATAACAATCAGGCTAGATATGACATCTAGACCTGCAGAGATGTCATAGTCTCTACCTTATACATGAAGATATATGTGTTTTTAATAAGTATATCGTCTATAGACAGCTTCTTAGATAACACAACCATGTCTCAGGTACAGAGATTAGGAACATTTATGATTTCTAATATCTGTTTTTTATTTGTAGTAATCCCTTTTTCAAAAGACAGACCGCAGATTTAAGATATAACTGTACTGTAAAGAAAAATCTATAAGTTAATGTAATAAATCACATACTATAACTGATTATTGCCATTTAAAACTATGAAAAATACATTATATTGATTATAAAACAGAAATACAGAATGGAGACAACCGTCTGTGGCTTAAGCTCGACTGCCCCTTTCTTTGAGTGGCCCCTCAATGTTCTGGAAACGGGTGGAGGACATTGTCTCCATTAGAATGGGTCCCCCTACGATGCTTCGGCTGTTGATCTGAAGTGCATTCTGTACTTTGGAACCTTGGGGGCAAACTGTATTTCTGTTATTCATTTTTAGTTTAGCAATTCCCACCGCAACATGGTTAACCTCTAACCTATATTTCTGCATAAAATTGATAAAGGACATTCCAAGAATTATTTTGCCAAATAAAAATATATAAAATATTAATGATAATTGATGAATAATAATAACAACAATAATAACAGTTTTTATTGAAAAACAATAATAATTTATAAAATATTTTGCTCCTGCCTCCTTCCCCCAAAAATTAAAAAAACATATATTGCCCTTAAAATTTATGAATAAAGAAACAAAAAATAACACCTACCCCAAACATTGCAAAAACAAAACCCCCAAAAAGCTGTCAATAGTCTCTGTCAACATCATCCTGGGAGGCATACTACACTACACTACAATAGAAATAAAAATCCCAATCATCTATATCCCAATGGGTTCCATCTTTTCTTTTGTTCTTTTTTCTAATGCGGTTTTATAATCCCTGAGACAATTAGTTCTGGCCCTAGAGTGTTATATATATTAGCGTCTGTAGCATGTATAAGGGCCATGTTATCATACCTGTGTCTTTTTATAGGTGATTGATGCCCGGTGAGAAGGTGAAAGTGACCTATACCCCCGTCAGCTGCAGGAAAGGAACAAAGAGACAGGTAATTAATATTAATATTAATTACTGATAACAATCAGTCTAGATACAACATCTAGACCTGCAGAGATGTCATAGTCTCTACCTTATACATGAAGATATATGTGTTTTTAATAAGTATATTGTCTATAGACAGCTTCTTATATAACACAACTGTGTCTCAGGTATAGAGATTAGGAACATTTATGATTTCTAATATCTGTTTTTTATTTGTAGTAATCCCTTTTTCAATAGACTGACCGCAGATTTAAGACATAACTGTACTGTAAAGAAAAATCTATAAGTTAATGTAATAAATCACATACTATAACTGATTATTGCCATTTAAAACTATGAAAAATACATTATGTTGATTATAAAACAGAAATACAGAATGGAGACAACCGTCTGTGGCTCAAGCTCGACTGCCCATTTCTTTGAGTGGCCCCTCAATGTTCTGGAAACGGGTGGAGGACATTGTCTCCATTAGAATGGGTCCCCCTACGATGCTTCGGCTGTTGATCTGAAGTGCATTCTGTACTTTGGAATCTCGGGGGCAAACTGTATTTCTGTTATTAATTTTTAGTTTAGCAATTCCCACCGCAACATGGTTAACCTCTATCCTAAATTTCTGCACAAAATTGATAAAAGACATTCCAAGAAATATTTTGCCAAATAAAAATATATAAAATATTGATGAAGTTGATGAATAATAATAACAACAAAAATAACAGTTTTTGATTAAAAAACAAATAAACAATAATAATTTATAAAATATTTTGCTCCTGCCCCCTTCCCCAAAAATAAAAAAACATATATTACCCTTAAAATTTATGAATAAAGAAACAAAAAATAACACATACCCCAAACATTGCAAACACAAAACCCCCAAAAACCTAACAATAGTGTCTGTCATCATCATCCTGGGAGGGATAATACAATGCACTACAATAGAAATAAAAATCCCTATCATCTATATCTCAATGGGTTCCATCTTTTCTTTTGTTCTTTTTTCTAATGCGGTTTTATAATCCCTGAGACAAGTAGTTCTGGCCCTAGAGTGTTATATATATTAGCGTCTGTAGCATGTATAAGGGACATGTTATCATACCTGTGTCTTTTTATAGGTGATTGATGCCCGGTGAGAGGGTGAAAGGGACCTATATCCCCGTCAGCTGCAGGAAAGGAACAAAGAGAAAGGTAATTAATATTTATATTAATTACTGATAACAATCAGGCTAGATACAACATCTAAACCTGCAAAGATGTCATAGTCTCTACCTTATACATGAAGATATATGTGTTTTGAATAAGTATATCTTCTATAGGCAGCTTCTTATATAATACAACCATGTCTCAGGTACAGAGATTAGGAACATTTACGATTTCTAATATCTGTTTTTTATTTGTAGTAATCCCTTTTTCAATACACTGACCGCAGAGTTAAGACATAACTGTACTGTAAAGAAAAATCTATAAGTTAATGTAATAAATCACATACTATAACTGATTATTGCCATTTAAAACTATGAAAAACACATTATGTTGATTATAAAACAGAAATACAGAATGGAGACAACCGTCTGTGACTCAAGCTCGACTGCCCATTTCTTTGAGTGGCCCCTCAATGTTCTGGAAACGGGTGGAGGACATTGTCTCCATTAGAATGGGTCCCCCTACGATGCTTCGGCTGTTGATCTGAAGTGCATTTTGTGCTTTGGAATCTCAGGGGCAAACTGTATTTCTGTTATTAATTTTTAGTTTAGCAATTCCCACCGCAACATGGTTAAAGGAGTAGTCCAGTGGTGATTCAGTGGTGAGCAACTTATCCCCTATCCTAAGGATAGAGGATAACTTGCAGATCGCGGGGGTACCGACCGCTGGGGCCCCCTGCGATCTCCTGTACGGAGCCCCGACAGCCCACGGGAAGGGGGCGTGTCAACCTCCGCACGAGGCGGCGGCCGACACGCCCCCTCAATACTACTCTATGGCAGAGCCGAAGCGCTGCGTTCGGCAATCTCCGGCTCTGCCATAGAGATGTATTGAGGGGGCATGTCGGCCGCCGCCTCGTGCGGGGTCGACACCCGCTATCTCGGCGGAGAGCCGGGGCCCCGTACAGAGAGATCGCAGGGGGCCCCAGCGGTCGGACCCCCCGCGATCTCAAACTTATCCCCTATCCTTAGGATAGGGGATAAGTTTTTCACCACTGGACTACCCCTTTAACCTCTATCCTAAATTTCTGCACAAAATTGATAAAAGACATTCCAAGAAATATTTTGCCAAATAAAAATATAATGAAATATTGATGAAATTGATGAATAATAATAACAACTAAAATAACAGTTTTTGATTAAAAAACAAAAAAACAAAAATAATTTATAAAATATTTTGCTCCTGCCCCCTTTCCCCAAAAAAAACAAACATATATTACCCTTAAAATTTATGAATAAAGAAACAAAAAAGAACACATACCCCAAACATTGCAAACACAAAACCCCCAAAAACCTAACAATAGTCTCTGTCAACATCATCTTGGGAGGGATAATACACTGCACTGCAATAGAATTAAAAATCCCTATCATCTATATCTCAATGGGTTCCATCTTTTCTTATGTTCTTTTTTCTAATATGGTTTTATAATCCCTGAGACAAGTAGTTCTGGCCCTAGAGTGTTATATATATTAGCGTCTGTAGCATGTATAAGGGACATGTTATCATACCTGTGTCTTTTTATAGGTGATTGATGCCCGGTGAGAGGGTGAAAGGGACCTATACCCCCGTCAGCTGCAGGAAAGGAACAAAGAGACAGGTAATTAATATTTATATTAATTACTGATAACAATCAGGCTAGATACAACATCTAAACCTGCAAAGATGTCATAGTCTCTACCTTATACATGAAGATATATGTGTTTTGAATAAGTATATCTTCTATAGGCAGCTTCTTATATAATACAACCATGTCTCAGGTACAGAGATTAGGAACATTTACGATTTCTAATATCTGTTTTTTATTTGTAGTAATCCCTTTTTCAATACACTGACCGCAGAGTTAAGACATAACTGTACTGTAAAGAAAAATCTATAAGTTAATGTAATAAATCACATACTATAACTGATTATTGCCATTTAAAACTATGAAAAATACATTATGTTGATTATAAAACAGAAATACAGAATGGAGACAACCGTCTGTGACTCAAGCTCGACTGCCCATTTCTTTGAGTGGCCCCTCAATGTTCTGGAAACGGGTGGAGGACATTGTCTCCATTAGAATGGGTCCCCCTACGATGCTTCGGCTGTTGATCTGAAGTGCATTTTGTGCTTTGGAATCTCAGGGGCAAACTGTATTTCTGTTATTAATTTTTAGTTTAGCAATTCCCACCGCAACATGGTTAAAGGAGTAGTCCAGTGGTGATTCAGTGGTGAGCAACTTATCCCCTATCCTAAGGATAGAGGATAACTTGCAGATCGCGGGGGTACCGACCGCTGGGGCCCCCTGCGATCTCCTGTACGGAGCCCCGACAGCCCACGGGAAGGGGGCGTGTCAACCTCCGCACGAGGCGGCGGCCGACACGCCCCCTCAATACTACTCTATGGCAGAGCCGAAGCGCTGCGTTCGGCAATCTCCGGCTCTGCCATAGAGATGTATTGAGGGGGCATGTCGGCCGCCGCCTCGTGCGGGGTCGACACCCGCTATCTCGGCGGAGAGCCGGGGCCCCGTACAGAGAGATCACAGGGGGCCCCAGCGGTCGGACCCCCCGCGATCTCAAACTTATCCCCTATCCTTAGGATAGGGGATAAGTTTTTCACCACTGGACTACCCCTTTAACCTCTATCCTAAATTTCTGCACAAAATTGATAAAAGACATTCCAAGAAATATTTTGCCAAATAAAAATATAATGAAATATTGATGAAATTGATGAATAATAATAACAACTAAAATAACAGTTTTTGATTAAAAAAACAAAAAAACAAAAATAATTTATAAAATATTTTGCTCCTGCCCCCTTTCCCCAAAAAAAACAAACATATATTACCCTTAAAATTTATGAATAAAGAAACAAAAAAGAACACATACCCCAAACATTGCAAACACAAAACCCCCAAAAACCTAACAATAGTCTCTGTCAACATCATCTTGGGAGGGATAATACACTGCACTGCAATAGAATTAAAAATCCCTATCATCTATATCTCAATGGGTTCCATCTTTTCTTATGTTCTTTTTTCTAATATGGTTTTATAATCCCTGAGACAAGTAGTTCTGGCCCTAGAGTGTTATATATATTAGCGTCTGTAGCATGTATAAGGGACATGTTATCATACCTGTGTCTTTTTATAGGTGATTGATGCCCGGTGAGAGGGTGAAAGGGACCTATACCCCCGTCAGCTGCAGGAAAGGAACAAAGAGACAGGTAATTAATATTTATATTAATTACTGATAACAATCAGGCTAGATACAACATCTAAACCTGCAAAGATGTCATAGTCTCTACCTTATACATGAAGATATATGTGTTTTTAATAAGTATATCGTCTATAGGCAGCTTCTTATATAACACAACCATGTCTCAGGTACAGAGATTAGGAACATTTACGATTTCTAACATCTGTTTTTTATTTGTAGTAATCCCTTTTTCAATACACTGACCGCAGAGTTAAGACATAACTGTACTGTAAAGAAAAATCTATAAGTTAATGTAATAAATCACATACTATAACTGATTATTGCCATTTAAAACTATGAAAAATACATTATGATGATTATAAAACAGAAATACAGAATGGAGACAACCGTCTGTGGCTCAAGCTCGACTGCCCATTTCTTTGAGTGGCCCCTCAATGTTCTGGAAACGGGTGGAGGACATTGTCTCCATTAGAATGGGTCCCCCTACGATGCTTCGGCTGTTGATCTGAAGTGCATTTTGTGCTTTGGAATCTCGGGGGCAAACTGTATTTCTGTTATTAAATTTTTAGTTTAGCAATTCCCACCGCAACATGGTTAAAGGAGTAGTCCAGTGGTGATTCAGTGGTGAGCAACTTATCCCCTATCCTAAGGATAGAGGATAACTTGCAGATCGCGGGGGGTCCGACCGCTGGGGCCCCCTGCGATCTCCTGTACGGAGCCCCGACAGCCCACGGGAAGGGGGCGTGTCGACCTCCATACGAGGCGGCGGCCGACACGCCCCCTCAATACAACTCTATGGCAGAGCCGAAGCGCTGCGTTCGGCAATCTCCGGCTCTGCCATAGAGATGTATTGAGGGGGCGTGTCGGCCGCCGCCTCGTGCGGGGGTCGACACCCGCTATCTCGGCGGAGAGCCGGGGCCCCGTACAGAGAGATCGCAGGGGGCCCCAGCGGTCGGACCCCCCGCGATCTCAAAATTATCCCCTATCCTTAGGATAGGGGATAAGTTTTTCACCACTGGACTACCCCTTTAACCTCTATCCTAAATTTCTGCACAAAATTGATAAAAGACATTCCAAGAAATATTTTGCCAAATAAAAATATATGAAATATTGATGAAATTGATGAATAATAATAACAACTAAAATAACAGTTTTTGATTAAAAAACAAAAAAACAAAAATAATTTATAAAATATTTTGCTCCTGCCCCCTTTCCCCCCCAAACAAAAAATAACACATACCCCAAACATTACAAACACAAAACCCCCAAAAACCTAACAATAGTGTCTGTCAACATCATCCTGGGAGTTATAATACACTGCTCTACAATAGAAATAAAAATCCCTATCATCTATATCTCAATGGGTTCCATCTTTTCTTTTGTTCTTTTTTCTAATGCGGTTTTATAATCCCTGAGAAAAGTAGTTCTGGCCCTAGAGTGTTATATATATTAGCGTCTGTAGCATGTATAAGGGACATGTTATCATACCTGTGTCTTTTTATAGGTGATTGATGCCAGGTGAGAAGGTGAAAGTGACCTATACCCCTGTCAGCTGCAGGAAAGGAACCAAGAGACAGGTAATTAATATTTATATTAATTACTGATAACAATCAGGCTAGATATAACATCTAGACCTGCAGAGATGTCATAGTCTCTACCTTATACATGAAGATATATGTGTTTTTAATAAGTATATTGTCTATAGACAGCTTCTTATATAACACAACTGTGTCTCAGGTACAGAGATTGGGAACATTTATGATTTCTAATATCTGTTTTTTATTTGTAGTAATCCCTTTTTCAATAGACAGACCGCAGATTTAAGACATAACTGTACTGTAAAGAAAAATCTATAAGTTAATGTAATAAATCGCATACTATAACTGATTATTGCCATTTAAAACTATGAAAAATACATTATGTTGATTATAAAACAGAAATACAGAATGGAGACAACCGTCTGTGGCTCAAGCTCGACTGCCCATTTCTTTGAGTGGCCCCTCAATGTTCTGGAAACGGGTGGAGGACATTGTCTCCATTAGAATGGGTCCCCCTACGATGCTTCGGCTGTTGATCTGAAGTGCATTCTGTGCTTTGGAATCTCGGGGGCAAACTGTATTTCTGTTATTCATTTTTAGTTTAGCAATTCCCACCGCAACATGGTTAACCTCTATCCTAAATTTCTGCACAAAATTGATAAAAGACATTCCAAGAAATATTTTGCCAAATAAAAATATATAAAATATTGATGAAGTTGATGAATAATAATAACAACAAAAATAACAGTTTTTGATTAAAAAACAAATAAACAATAATAATTTATAAAATATTTTGCTCCTGCTCCCTTCCCCAAAAATAAAAAAACATATATTACCCTTAAAATTTATGAATAAAGAAACAAAAAATAACACATACCCCAAACATTGCAAACACAAAACCCCCAAAAACCTAACAATAGTGTCTGTCAACATCATCCTGGGAGGGATAATACAATGCACTGCAATAGAAATAAAAATCCCTATCATCTATATCTCAATGGGTTCCATCTTTTCTTTTGTTCTTTTTTCTAATGCGGTTTTATAATCCCTGAGACAAGTAGTTCTGGCCCTAGAGTGTTATATATATTAGCGTCTGTAGCATGTATAAGGGACATGTTATCATACCTGTGTCTTTTTATAGGTGATTGATGCCCGGTGAGAGGGTGAAAGGGACCTATACCCCCGTCAGCTGCAGGAAAGGAACAAAGAGACAGGTAATTAATATTTATATTAATTACTGATAACAATCAGGCTAGATACAACATCTAAACTTGCAAAGATGTCATAGTCTCTACCTTATACATGAAGATATATGTGTTTTTAATAAGTATATCGTCTATAGACAGCTTCTTATATAACACAACCATGTCTCAGGTACAGAGATTAGGAACATTTATGATTTCTAATATCTGTTTTTTATTTGTAGTAATCCCTTTTTCAATAGACTGACCGCACATTTAAGACATAACTGTACTGTAAAGAAAAATCTATAAGTTAATGTAATAAATCACATATTATAACTGATTATTGCCATTTAAAACTATGAAAAATACATTATGTTGATCATAAAACAGAAATACAGAATGGAGACAACCGTCTGTGGCTCAAGCTCGACTGCCCATTTCTTTGAGTGGCCCCTCAATGTTCTGGAAACGGGTGGAGGACATTGTCTGCATTAGAATGGGTCCCTCTACGATGCTTCGGCTGTTGATCTGAAGTGCATTCTGTGCTTTGGAACCTCGGGGGCAAACTGTATTTCTGTTATAAATTTTTAGTTTAGCAATTCCCACCGAAACATGGTTAACCTCTATCCTAAATTTCTGCACAAAATTGATAAAAGACATTCCAAGAAATATTTTGCCAAATAAAAATATATAAAATATTGATGAAATTAATGAATAATAATAACAAAAATAACAGTTTTTGATTAAAAAACAAAAAAAAACATAATTTATAAAATATTTTGCTCCTGCCCCCTTCCCCCAAAAATAAAAAAAACATATATTACCCTTAAAATGAATGAATAAAGAAACAAAAAATAACACATACCCCAAACATTACAAACACAAAACCCCCAAAAACCTGTCAATAGTCTCTGTCAACATCATCCTGGAAGGAATAATACACTGCACTACAATAGAAATAAAAATCCCTATCATCTATATCTCAATGTGTTCCATCTTTTCTTTTGTTCTTTTTTCTAATGCGGTTTTATAATCCCTGAGACAAGTAGTTCTGGCCCTAGAGTGTTATATATATTAGCGTCTGTAGCATGTATAAGGGACATGTTATCATACCTGTGTCTTTTTATAGGTGATTGATGCCCGGTGAGAGGGTGAAAGGGACCTATACCCCCGTCATCTGCAGGAAAGGAACAAAGAGACAGGTAATTAATATTTATATTAATTACTGATAACAATCAGGCTAGATACAACATCTAAACTTGCAAAGATGTCATAGTCTCTACCTTATACATGAAGATATATGTGTTTTTAATAAGTATATCGTCTATAGACAGCTTCTTATATAACACAACCATGTCTCAGGTACAGAGATTAGGAACATTTATGATTTCTAATATCTGTTTTTTATTTGTAGTAATCCCTTTTTCAATAGACTGACCGCAGATTTAAGACATAACTGTACTGTAAAGAAAAATCTATAAGTTAATGTAATAAATCACATACTATAACTGATTATTGCCATTTAAAACTATGAAAAATACATTATGTTGATCATAAAACAGAAATACAGAATGGAGACAACCGTCTGTGGCTCAAGCTCGACTGCCCATTTCTTTGAGTGGCCCCTCAATGTTCTGGAAACGGGTGGAGGACATTGTCTCCATTAGAATGGGTCCCTCTACGATGCTTCGGCTGTTGATCTGAAGTGCATTCTGTGCTTTGGAACCTCGGGGGCAAACTGTATTTCTGTTATAAATTTTTAGTTTAGCAATTCCCACCGCAACATGGTTAACCTCTATCCTAAATTTCTGCACAAAATTGATAAAAGACATTCCAAGAAATATTTTGCCAAATAAAAATATATAAAATATTGATGAAATTAATGAATAATAATAACAAAAATAACAGTTTTTGATTAAAAAACAAAAAAAAACATAATTTATAAAATATTTTGCTCCTGCCCCCTTCCCCCAAAAATAAAAAAACATATATTACCCTTAAAATTTATGAATAAAGAAACAAAAAATAACACATACCCCAAACATTACAAACACAAAACCCCCAAAAACCTGTCAATAGTCTCTGTCAACATCATCCTGGAAGGAATAATACACTGCACTACAATAGAAATAAAAATCCCTATCATCTATATCTCAATGTGTTCCATCTTTTCTTTTGTTCTTTTTCTAATGCGGTTTTATAATCCCTGAGACAAGTAGTTCTGGCCCTAGAGTGTTATATATATTAGCGTCTGTAGCATGTATAAGGGACATGTTATCATACCTGTGTCTTTTTATAGGTGATTGATGCCCGGTGAGAAGGTGAAAGTGAGCTATACCCCCGTCAGCTGCAGGAAAGGAACCAAGAGACAGGTAATTAATATTTATATTAATTACTGATAACAATCAGGCTAGATACAACATCTAGACCTGCAGAGATGTCATAGTCCCTACCTTATACATGAAGATATATGTGTTTTTAATAAGTATATAGTCTATAGACAGCTTCTTATATAACACAACCATGTCTCAGGTACAGAGATTAGGAACATTTATGATTTCTAATATCTGTTTTTTATTTGTAGTAATCCCTTTTTCAATAGACTGACCGCAGATTTAAGACATAACTGTACTGTAAAGAAAAATCTATAAGTTAATGTAATAAATCACATACTATAACTGATTATTGCCATTTAAAACTATGAAAAATACATTATGTTGATCATAAAACAGAAATACAGAATGGAGACAACCGTCTGTGGCTCAAGCTCGACTGCCCCTTTCTTTGAGTGGCCCCTCAATGTTCTGGAAACGGGTGGAGGACGGGTCGATTCGCAACGAATACCAATATCGCCGCGATTCTATCGCACGAATCGCTTCATTAAACTCCATTTTACAGCGTTCCAGGCTATTGTAGAGCTTAGATGGCGGATCCACATTTGAGTACATGGGGCAAGGGATTATGGGAGGGTGGGAAACAGCGGCGGAAATGAAGGTAATCGGGCTGACCCTGAACCACATGTGAGATGCAGCCTATCAGTTATGTTACATTCCCTATATAATCGGCGGCCATCTTGCCTCACTTCATTTCATCTATGCACTCAGATGTAGAGGATGGGACCGTATGTGTGTGAATAGCCCATACCAGAGCGTTACGCTGCAACTGCTAGTCACATCAGCATTAGGGAAAAGCAGGAGTGCAAAGTGCTGTGCTGTTACTCTGAGAAGGATCATTGATAGCTAAACCTCCTATTCACGTTATTGAGCATTGCAGCAGAGAGGGGCAGATAGCTGTCAGCTACCTCATACAGATCTCCAAGCTGCCTGAACTTTCTGAAGCATCTTATCTCCTAATTTTTCAGCTCTATTGAGTTTTTTTTTTCTCCACAAATCTTCTGCTGCTCAGAATTGTGTGACAGAAAGCAATTTAGGGTTTAATCCCTGGATTTTTTTTGGGTGGTGCTGCATTGTTGGGTCCTGCTGCTTTTCAGAAATAAGTCATATTAGTGTGGACTTTAGTGCCTTTTTACCATTTTTCACCTGTTACTCTGTCTCTGTGCTAAATTCAGTGTTATACCACACGTTATACACCTGCCGGTGTATTAAAGAAAAACATTTTTTTCCTGAGTACAAATACGCTTTACAGTGGCCTTATCATTGCAAAGGGCCCAAATACAAGAAAATAGCGTACCATATACTACCTTTTTTTCTGTCTCTGTGCTAAATTCAGTGTTATACCACACGTTATAGACCTGCCGGTGTATTAAAGAAAAAAAAGTTTTTCTTGAGTACAAATACGCTTAACAGTGGCCTTATCATTGCAAAGGGCCTAAATACAAGCAAATAGTGTACCATATACTACCTTTTTTTCTGACTCTGTGCTAAATTAAATGTTATACCACACGTTATATACCTGCTGGTGTATTAAAGAAAAAAAAAGGTTTTCCTGCGTAAAAATACGCTTAACAGTGGCCTTATCATTGCAAAGGGCCTAAATAAAAGCAAATAGCGTACCATATACTACCTTTTTTTCTGTCTCTGTGCTAAATTCAGTGTTATACCACACGTTATAGACCTGCCGGTGTATTAAAGAAAAAAATGTTTTTCTTGAGTACAAATACGCTTAACAGTGGCCTTATCATTGCAAAGGGCCTAAATACAAGCAAATAGCGTACCATATACCACCTTTTTTTCTGTCTCTAAGCTAAATTAAATGTTATACCACACGTTATACACCTGCCGGTGTATTAAAGAAAATAAAGGTTTTCCTGAGTAAAAATACGCTTAACAGTGGCCTTATCATTGCAAATGGCCTAAATTCAAGCAAATAGCGTACCATATACCACCTTTTTTTCTGTCTCTGTGCTAAATTCAGTCTTATACCACATGTTATACACCTGCCGGTGTATTAAAGAATTTTTATTTTTTTCCTGAGTACAAATACGCTTAACAGTGGCCTTATCATTGCAAAGGGCCTAAATGCAAGCAAATAGCATACTATATACTACCTTTTTTTCTGTCTCTGTGCTAAATTAAGTGTTATACCACACGTTATATACCTGTCGGTGTATTAAAGAAAAAAAAGGTTTTCCTGTGTAAAAATACGCTTAACAGTGGCCTTATCATTGCAAAGGGCCTACATACAAGCAAATAGCGTACTATTTAGGTCCTGTATTTCTGTTTTATACCACACGTTATACACCTGCCGGTGTATTAAAGAAAAAAAAGGTTTTCCTGCGTAAAAATATGCTTTTTCAGTGGCCTTATCATTGCAAATTGCCTAAATTCAAGAAAATAGTGTACCATATACCACCTTTTTTCTGTCTCTGTGCTAAATTAAGTGTTATACCCCACGTTATACACTTGCTGGTGTATTAAACAAAAAAAAGTTTTTCCTGCGTACAAATACGCTTAACAGTGCGCTCATCATTGCAAAGGGCATACATACAACCAAGTAGTGTACTATTTAGTACCTGTATTTCTGTCTCGGTGCTAAATTCAGTGCTATTCCACACATTAGTATACACTGGCTGGTGTATACAACAAAAAAAGAGTTTTTTTCTGCGTATAAATACGCTAAACAGTGCGCTCATCATTGCAAATGGTATACATACAACAAAAGAGTGTACTATTTAGTAACTGTTATTCTGTCTAGGGCCTATATATTTTGAAAGGACAGCTGCAAGTAATCACCTGCTGCTGTTCTATACCCTCATAAACGCACTAAGTATGTCAGGCAGGTAAGTGCCAGGACGTGCACAGAGAAGAGGCAGAGGCCTACATACGTCAGGCAGAGTTGGCAGCAGACTTGGGGCGAGTGGCAGCAGGAGTCACAGCAATAGGCCTGAGCTCCCGTTAACACCCAGCGGTCGTGTCGTTGACCCATCTCTCCTCGTCAATTAGTTTGCACACTCATCCCCATCATCACAAACGACATCTGACAACCCCAGTCAAGAGTCGGTGGGTTCCTCAGACAAAACCCTCAGTTGGCATGGCCCAGGAGCAGTCCCTGTAATCCCATAGCCTTTGTCCTATGCTGTTCCTTCTCCCAAAGAAGTATCTCATGCTTTGGGTTCAGCTCCACTATTTAGCGAGGACGATGTAATAGAGGACAGTCAGCATCTAATGGGCAGCCAAGAATGTGAGGAGACATGCGTCCCTTGCTCCGCAATGCGGCCAAGTAGGGATGCGGAGAGTGACGTGGGAGGCGGTGTTTCAATTGCTCAGGGTCCTGAGGCAGACACTGTTGTGGAACACGAGGAGGACATCAGTGACGTGCACACATCTTTTGATGATGATGAAGCCGATCGCAATTGGGAGCCGGGTGCAGAAGCCGGGGCTTCATCATCATCAGGAGAAGAGATTTGCTCTTTGTCTATGAGGCAGCAAGGCGGTAGCACGGTTGGCAATCAGCGTGGTGGTGGCAGTAGTGGAAATTCAGGAGCCAAACGTGCCAGGGGGAGACCACCTGCTTCGTGGCAAGCTACCATTCTGGGAGGTAGTGGAACAGGGGTTCCTGGAGACGGCGCCAATAGCAGTGAAATAATGCGAACTACTGGTGGGAAAATCAGCTACTCTGCGGTGTGGTTGTTTTTCATAAAGAATCCAAAATCTGTGGGCAGAAAGTGAAGCGTGGCAAGGGTCCCAATCTCGGCACCACGGCCCTGCGTCAACACATGATTCACCACCATAAAGCGGCCTGGGATAACCGTGGCTCCGAGGTAGTGGTCCAGCCTGCCGCATCACCCAGTGGCCATCCGCTCCCTCCGTCATCCAGCCAAGGCTCCACCACCTCAGCCGAAGGGAGCATTGTGTCAAACCATCCTTCTTGCGCTCCTGCTTCCTCCGCTCGTAGTCAGCCATTCCGCCAACAATCGATCGGCGAAGCCATGTCCAAGAGACAACAGTATGCGCCCACTCATCCAACGGCGCAGAAGTTAAATGTGCTCCTGTCCAAGTTGCTGGTGTTGCAGTCCCTCCCTTTCCAACTGGTGGACTCTGCAGCTTTCAGGGAATTGATGGCTTGTGCTGAGCCGAGGTGGAGAGTCCCAAGCCGTCATTTCTTTGCGAAGAAGGCAGTACCAGCCCTGCATAAGTTTGTACAAGAGAAGGTAAGCCAGTCCTTGAGCCTGTCGGTGTGTTCAAAAGTGCACGGCAGCGCCGACGTGTGGAGCTGTATCTACGGGCAGGGAAAATACATGTCTTTTACGGCCCACTGGGTAAATGTTGTTCCTGCACAGCCACAGCAGCAACTTGGAGAGGTCACACCGCTTCCTCCTCCATGCTCTCGCTCCCAGGCAGTTGGTCCTTTTACAGTGTGCGCCTCCTCCTCTTCCTCCCCTGTGTCCTCGGCCTCCACTGCACATCAAAATCTCAGTGGCCCTTCATCGTACCACGTGTGTAGGGCACAACGGTGTCAAGCCGTCCTTCACATGGTTTGCCTTGGCAAACATAGTCACACAGGGGAGGAACTGCTGAAGTTCATTAGGGAAGAAATCTGAGTATGGCGTACTCCACGAAATCTGGAAATGGGAACCATGGTGACCGACAATGAGAAGAACATTGTGGCCGCGCTGCGACAAGAAAGTGTGAACCATTCGCCCTGCATGGCACACGTGTTGAATCTGGTTGTCAAGAAGTTCATCAAGTCTTCACCCCATTTGCAAGACGTCCCGACAATGGCAAGGAAACTGTGCATGCACTTCAGTCACTCGTACACTGCCAAGCACACTTTGCTTGATCTGCAGCGTCAGAACGGTATCCCACAACATAGTCTCCTTTGTGATGTTGCCACACGTTGGAATTCCACCCTCCATATGTTGGACAGACTATACGAACAAAGAAAAGCCATCACGGATTTTTTGATGATACAAGCAGATAGGAGTACTCCCCTGTGTAATTTCAATGTGAACGAGTGGCAGCTCATACGTGACACCTTCCGTTTGCTGAGGCCCTTTGAGGAAGCCACATTTTTTGTTAGTCGCTCGAATTACGCCATGAACGACATAATTCCACTCCTACATTTACTCCAAAAATGATTGAAAACATGGCTGGTCACGGCAATGGAGATGTTGCGCCTACACCAGAAGGCTACATGAGTCCTGTGGGGGATGAACTGGAGGAGTATGATGAGGGGCAGAGTGGAGCACAGTTTACAGTGGATGAGATGGCCGGTGTTTCTGGTCATTGGACAGGAGAGGAGGAGCAGGAGCAGCCAGAGGAGCTGGAGGGTTATTACGAGGGAGGCGAGACAGAGGACCCAGGCACACCGTGGCAGTATGCAGTGGAGATGGAGGCAGGTAGTCCCAGTGAGTCACTGTCACAAATGGCATGATGCATGCTGAGTTGCTTGCGTAGTGACCCCCGAATTGTCAAAATTCGTCAGCGAGATGACTTCTGCATCTCCACCTTATTAGACCCTCGCTACCGGCCCAGAATGGGGGCCTTTTTTACACCCACTGAGAGGGAGGACAAACTGACCTACTTCAGGGAGCTTCTACGTAGTCGGTTGGCCGATGCCTATCGGCCACATGGTCCATCCACTCGCAGGTCTGACTTGGGGGGCCCTCTGCGCTCACCTTCCACTGCCACGGCTGCTTGGGAGGAGAAGGGTGGCAGGAGCAGTACCGGCTCAATCAGCAGCAGCCTGAGTCTACAGTCGCTGATGATTAGCTTCCTTCAGCCGCATAGTGAAGCTACTCATCAGCAGCAGGTGGACATGGAGCAGGACCTGAACCAGAAGGTGATGGCTTACCTCGACATGACCCTGCCAAACTCGATTTATGGCCGCAACAGTTTGCCCTGGAAAAGCTGTCCTGCCCGGCCAGTAGTGTGCCATCAGAGCGGGTGTTTAGTGCGGCCGGGGCCATAGTCACCCGAAGGCGAACTCGTGGAGAGACTGACGTTTGTCAAGATGAATCAGGGATGGATCAGCCAGGATTTCCAGCCATCAATGATAGACGGGTCTGAGTAGATTAACCATGCTCCTACAACATAATTTTCTCTATTGTGGTTGGTTATGAAACCCTCTGGGGCAGACCTGGGGATTGTACGGCCCACTTGACACATACGGCCCTTTGATTGGCTCTGACGGCCCGCGCTGATTGGGGGACAACTATGCTGCCTAATCTGGGGGACATCTATGCTGCCTAATCTGGGGGACAAGTATGCTCCTAATCTGGGGGACATCTATGTTCCCTAATCTGGGTGACCTCTATGCTGCCTACTCAGGGGGACAACTATGCTCCTAATCTGGGTGACATCTATGCTGCCTCATCTGGGGGACAAGTATGCTCCTAATCTGGGGGGACATCTATGATGCCTACTCTGGGGGACATCTATGCTGCCTAATCTGGGTGACATCTATGCTGCCTAATCTGGGGGACAACTATGGTCCTAATCTGGGGGACATCTATGCTGCCTAATCTGGGGGACAACAATGCTCCTAATATGGGGAAAAATGAAGCTTTTGGCCTTGGGCCTATAATTTTTTGAAGTTTAGCAGTAGCTAAATACATGCTTAATGCAAATGTAAACATTGATCTTTAAATGTAAGGGGTTATGAAAATGCATGCTCCAGACTCATTCTGTGTCTTTCAGGAACTACTTGCCTCCCTGCTGCCTCTGGCCTTGGGCCTTAAATTTTTGGATGTTTAGCAGTAGCTAAATACATGCTTAATGCAAATTTCAACAATGATCGCTAAATTCTCGGCGCTCTGCCAGGGCCTTCTCCTACCCCGCCTGGGCCGATCCGAGGACCTCACTAACCAACTCACTAACTAATCCAATCGCTTATAGCGATGGGCGGTGTGTACAAAGGGCAGGGACTTAATAAACGCCAGCTTATGACCCTCACTTACTGGTAATTCCTCATTTTAAGATTAAATAATTGCAATCACAGATCCCTATCACGAACTGGTTTCAGCGTGCAACACGCACCTGTCCTTGAAAGATAGAGAGACGCTAATCCGTTCAGTGGAGTGCTAGTGCGGCCCAGGACATCTGAGGCCATAACACACCTGTTATTGCTCGATCTCGCAATTGATCGGGCAAGGTAAGGGGTTATTAAAGCCTCTTGGGTACTGCTGAGGCCTACTCCTGACTGCTCCTGGTGCAATGTATGGGGTAATTAAACACTATTGGGTAGTGTTATTGTTAAATTTACTGGTAATTTTATCAGTAATAAAATTTAATTTTGCAGAATGCTAACCGTTACACAACGGAACGCTTGTTGCGTGTGATTTTTTAATAAAAAATTAAAAAATAGATGGAGAGGGATTAACTCTGCTTAATCATTTTTGGCGAATAGAATCCTTTTGCCATCTGATTTTTTGGAGACAGATGCGCTTACACACATGTAATAATTTTTTTAACCAAATTTTAAACATTGTGTGGTTTATTACTTTTGAGAAGAATGTCTTTGGGTGGGCCACAATCCTGCATTATAGAGTCTTCTGAACTGCTGTATATGCGCTTGTTTTAAAAAAAAAAAGGTATTTTGTCCGACAATTTCGCAAAAATTTTGCGGTTTTTTGGGGTGGATTGTGAAGCCCGGGTGACGGGTGTGTAGTGTGTACTCGTGCATCAGTCAACTCCAGTCTGTGTCCGTTAGGCAATATATGGGTTACTGATGCAGCAGAGGTGGGGCCTTGGTCTTGGAATTTCAATTATTTAAAAAAATTTAACATATTGTGTGGTTTATTATATTATAGAAGAATGTCTTTGGGTGGTCCACCGTCCTGCATTATAGAGTCTTCTGAACTGCTGCATATGCGCTTGTTTTTTTTTAAAAAAAGGTATTTTGTCAGACAATTTCGATAAAATTTTGCGTTTTTTTGGGGTGGATTGTGAAGCTCGGGTGACGGGTATGTAGTGTGTACTCGTGCATAAGTCAACTCCAGTCTGTGTCCGTTAGGCAATATATGGGTTACTGATGCAGCAGAGGTGGGGCCTTGGTCTTGGAATTTCAATTATTTAAAAAAATGTGAACATATTGTGTGGTTTATTATATTATAGAAGAATGTCTTTGGGTGGTCCACCGTCCTGCATTATAGAGTCTTCTGAACTGCTGTATATGCGCTTGTTTTAACAAAAAGGTATTTTGTCAGACAATTTAAAAAAAAATTGCGTTTTTTTGGGGTGGATTGTGAAGCCCAGGTGTGTACTCATGCATCAGCCAACTCCAGGCTGTGTCTTTCAGGCAATCTATAGGTTACTGATGCAGCTGAGGTGGGGCTTGGGTCTAGGAATTTCAATTTTTTTAAACAAAATTCAACAATTATGTGGTTCATTATTTTTGAGAAGAAAGTCTTTGGGTGGTCCACCGTCCTGCCTTATAGAGTCTTCTGAAATGTTGGATATGCGCTTGTGCTTACACAAAGTTGTAAATTAAAAAGAAAAAATTATACAATTTTGTTGATTTTGGGGCGGATTGTGAAGCCCTGTGTGTACTGGTGCATCAGCCAACTCCAGGCTTTGTCCTTCAGGCAATAAATGGGTTCCTGATGCCGCAGAGGTGGGGCCTGGGTCTGGGAATTTAAAATTTTTGGATTGCGGGTGCTACAAAAAAAGATGGACACACCCTAATCCGTTCAGTGGAGCGCGCCTGCGGCCCCGGACATCTGAGGGCATAACACACCTGTTATTGCTCGATCTCAGGAGAAGGGGGTTCATCATCGGGAGAATAGAGTTGCAGGTTGCCCTTGAGTCAGCAAGGCGGTAGCACGGTTGCCAGTCAGCGTGGTGTGGCAGTAGTGGAAATTCTGGAGCCAAACGTGCCCGGGGGAGACCACCTGCTTCGCGGCAGCTTACCTTTCCGGGAGTTAGCGGGTTACCAGCACCGGTCGATGAAAGATAGAGACATGCTAATCCGTTCAGTGGAGCGCGCCTGCGGCCCCAGAAATCAGAGTGCATAACACACCTGGTATTGCTTGATCTCGCAATTGATCGTGCAAAGGTAGGATGTTATTAAAGCCTCTTGGGTACTGCTGAGGCCTACTCTTGACTGCTCCTGGTGCAATGTATGGGATAATTAAACACTCTTGGGTAGTGTTTTTTTTTAAATTTACTGATAATTTTATCAGTAATAAAATTTAATTTTCCAGAATGCTAATCGTTACACAACGGAACTCTTGTTGCGTGTGATTTTTTTAATGAAAAAAAAATAAATAAATACGGACAGGGATTAACTCTGCTTCATAATTTTGGGCGAAAAAAGTCCTTTGGTGATCTGATCTTTTGGAGACAGATGCGCTTACACACATATTGAATTAGTTTTTGTAAAAAAATTTCAAACATTGTGTTATTATTATTATTTATTATTTTTGAGAAGAATGTCTTTGGGTGGTCCACCGTCCTGCATTATAGAGTCTTGTGAACTGTTGGATATGTGCTTGTTCTTACACAAAGGTATTTCTTAAAAAAAATTCTAAAATGTTGTTGTTTTTTGGAGGGGATTGTGAAGCCCGGGTGTGTACTGGTGCATCAGCCAACTCCAGGCTGTGTCCTTCAGGCAATATATGGGTTCCTGATGCCGCAGAGGTGGGGCCTGGGTCTTGAAATCTAAAATTTTTGGATAGCGGGTACTACCAATGAGAAATCTTTGACAAAAATGTCATATAGTGTTGGTTTTTGGGGGGGGATTGTGAAGCCCTGGTGTGTACTCTTGCATCAGCCAACTCCAGGCTGTGTCATGAAGGCAATATATGGGTTGCTGATGCTACAGGGGTGGGGCCTGGTTCTGGAAATTTCAAACTTTTGGATAGCGGGTGCTACCAATGAGAAATCTTTGACAAACATTTCTCATTGTGTTGATTTTGGAGGGGGGATTGCGAAGCCCTGGTGTGTACTGGTGCATCAGCCAACTCCAGGCTGTGTCCTACAGGCAATATATGGGTTCCTGATGCCGCAGAGGTGGGGCCTGGGTCTTGAAATTTCAAATTTTTGGATAGCGGGTGCTACCAATGAGAAATCTTTCACAAAAATTTCATATATTGTGTTGGTTTTTGGGGGGAGATTGTGAAGCCCTGGTGTGTACTCTTACATCAGCCAACTCCAGGCTGTGTCATGCAGGCAATATATGGGTTACTGATGCCGCAGGGGTGGGGCCTGGTTCTGGAAATGTCAAAATTTTTGGATAGCGGGTGCTACCAATGAGAAATCTTTGACAAAAATTTCATATATTGTGTTGGTTTTTAGGGGGAGATTGTGAAGCCCTGGTGTGTACTCTTACATCAGCCAACTCCAGGCTGTGTCATGCAGGCAATATATGGGTTACTGATGCCGCAGGGGTGGGGCCTGGTTCTGGAAATTTCAAAATTTTTGGATAGCGGGTGCTACCAATGAGAAATCTTTGACAAAAATGTCATATATTGTGTTGTTTTTTTGGGGGGGATTGTGAAGCCCTGGTGTGTAGTGTACTAGTGCATCAGCCAACTCCACGCTGTGCCATTCAGCCACTAAATGGTCTCCTCTTGCCACGCTATGTCCACGCTATGTCATTCAGTCACTATATGGTCTCCTGACACTGATGCCTCTGTCATTGTGCTGCTGTGCGGCAGTGATTCTAAGAGCGATACCGGTAATCTGCATGCTATTCTGAATAACAGTATTATTTCACTACCCCAGCACACATATGCGTTTTACGACACAGCAAAGTGTTCTATACCCCTATAGAGGCTGTATGTAGGCTAGAAATAGCCTTTTTTAACATTGATTCGCCGCGAATAAATTCGGATCGGAACTAACTTTTCGGGAAAATTCGGCGAATCAGCCGAATCGAATTTTTGAAAAGTTCGCTCATCTCTAGTGACTATACCCTGGCCTCACTAAACACCCGCTCTGATGGCACACTACTGTCCGGGCAGGACAGCTTTTCCAGGGCAAACTCTGCTAGTTGCGTCCATAAATCAAGTTTGGCTGCCCAGAAGTCCAGCGGATCTTCAATGTTTGTTGGCATGGCCATGTCAAGGTATGCCACCACCTGCTGGTTCACGTCCTGCTCCATGTCTACCTGCTGCTGATGAGTTGCTTCACTGTGTGGGTGAAGAAAGCTACTCATCAGCGACTGTAAACTCAGGCTGCTGCTGATTGAGCTGGTACTGCTCCTGCCACCCCTCCCCAGCAGCCAAGGCAGTGAAAGGTGAGCGCAGAGGGCCCCCCGAGTCAGACATGCGAGTGGATGGACCATGTAGCCAACTGACTACATAAGATCTCTCTGTAGTAGGTAAGTTTGTCCTCCCTCTCAGTGGGTATAAAAAAGGCCCCCATTCTGGGACGGTAGCGAGGGTCCAATAAGGTGGAGATCCAGAAGTCATCCCGCTGACGAATTTTGACAATTCGAGGGTCACTAAGCAAGCAACTGAGCATGCATCGTGCCATTTGCGCCAGTGACTCGGAGGGACTGCCTGCCGCCATCTCCACTGCATACTGGGTCCTCTGTCCCGCCTTCCTCATAACCCTCCAGCTCCTCTGGCTGCTCCTGCTCCTCCTCTCCTGTCCGATGACTAGAAACACCGGCCATCTCATCCAACCTAAACTGTGCTCCGCTCTGCCCCTCATCCTCCTCCTCCAGTTCAGCCCCCACAGGGCTCATGTAAGCCTTGAGATGTAGGCACAACGTCTCCATTGCCGTGACCAGCCATAATTTCAATAATTTGTTGTAGGAAATGTAGGAGTGGAATTACGTCGTTCATGGCGTAATCCAGGCGACTCACAAATAATGTGGCTTCCTCAAAGGGCCTCAGCAAACGGCAGGTGTCACGTATGAGCTGCCACTGGTTCACATTGATGTTACACAGGGGGTAGTCCTGTCTGCTTGGATCATCAAGAAATTGGTGATGGCTTTTCTTTGTTCGTATAGTCTGTCCAGCATATGGAGGGTGGAATTCCAACATGTGGCAATGTCACAAATAAGACTATGTTGTGGGATACCGTTCTGACGCTGCAGCTCAAGGAAGGTGTGCTTAGCGGTGTACGTGTGGCTGAAGTGCATGCACAGTTTCCTTGCCATTTTCAGGATGTTTTGCAAATGGGGTGAAGACTTGAGGAAGTGCTTGACAACAAGATTCAACACGTGTGCCATGCAGGGTGCATATTTCACACTTCCTTGTCGCAGCGCGGACACAATGTTCTTCCCGTTGTCGGTCACCATGGTTCCCATTTCCAGATTTCGTGGAGTAAGCCATACTCGGATTTCTTTACGAATGAACTTTAGCAGTTCCTCCCCTGTGATACTCCGTTCGCCAAGGCAAACCATGTGAAGAACAGCTTGACACCGCCGTGCCCTACACACATGGTACGATGAAGGGCCACCGAGATTTGGACGTGCAGTGGAGGCCGAGGACACGGGGGAGGATGAGGAGGCGGCGTCGCACACTGTCACAGGACCAACTGTCTGAGAGCGAGAGCGTGGAGGAGGAAGCGGTGTGATCTGTCCAAGTTGCTATTGTGGCTGTGCAGGAACCACATTTACCCAGTGGGCCGTAAAAGACAAGTATTGTCCCTGCCCGTAGTTACAGCTCCACACGTCGGCACTGCCGTGCACTTTTGAACACTCCGACAGGCTCAAGGACTGGCCCACCTTCTCTTGTACAAACTTATGCAGGGCTGGTACTGCCTTCTTCGCAAAGAAATTACGGTTGGGACTCTCCAACTCGGCTCGGCACAAGCCATCAATTCTCTGAAAGGTGCAGAGTCCACCACTTGAAAAGGGAGGGACTGCAGCACCAGCAACTTGGACAGGAGCACATTCAACTTGGACATGTCTCTTGGACATGGCTTCGCCGATGGATTGTTGGCGGAATGGCTGACTAAAAGCAGAAGAAGCAGGAGCATCTGGAGCGACATAAGGAGGGTTTGACACACAGCTCCCTTCGGCTGAGGTGGTGGAGCCTTGGCTGGATGAAGAGGGAGCGGATGGCCACTGGGTGATTCAGCAGGCTGGACTACTACATCGGAGCCTCGGTTCTCCCAGGCCGCTTTATGGTGGCGAAGCATGACGCAGGGCCGTGGTGCCGACATTGGGACCCTGGCCACGCTTTACCTTCTGAAAACAGATCTTGCATGTGGCTACGTGAACCGCCTCCAGATGCCTGATGAAAAACTTCCACACCACCGAGTAGCTGATTTTCCCACCTACAGTCCGCACTAATTGACTGCTACTGGTGCCATCTCCAGGAACCCCTGTTCCACTACCTCCCAGAAAGGTAGGCTGCCGCGAAGCAGGTGGTCTCCCCCGGGCAAGTTTGGCTCCTGAATTTCCACTCCTGCCACCACGCTGACTGCCAACCGTGCTACCGCCTTGCTGCCTCAAGGGCAACCTGCAACTCTCTTCTCCTGATGATGATGAAGCCCCTTATGCACCTGGCTCCCAATTGCGATCAGCTTCATCATCATCAACAGGTGTGTGCACGTCACTGATGTCCTCCTCAGGTTCCCCAACAGTGTCTGCTTCAGGACCCTGAACCCTTGCAACGCCGCCTCCCACGTCACTCTCCGCATTACTACTTGGCCACCTAGCGGAGCAAGCAGCACATGTCTCCTCCCCTTCTTGTCTGGGCAGTAGCTGCTGGCTGTCCTCTATTAGATTGTCCTCAGTGAATAGTGGAACTGAACCCACAGCATAAAATACTTCTCTAGGAGAGGGAACAGCATAGGACAAAGGCAATGGGAGGACAGGGACTGCTCCCGGGCCATGCCAACTGAGGGTTGTGTCTGAGGAACCCACCGACTGTTGACTGGGAGTGTCAGATGTCACTTGTGATGATGTGGATGAGCGTGTTAACCAATCAACGACGGTAGATGGGTTGCTGGTCAAGAAACGACTGTTGGCTGATAACGGGAGCTCAGGCCTCTCGCTGCGACTCCTGCTGCCACTCGCCCCTAGTCTGCTGCCAACTCTGCCTGAAGTATTTAGGCCTCTGCCACTCCTCTGTGCACGTCCTGGCACTTCTCTGCCTGACATACTTAGTGCATTTATGAGGGTATTACAATACGCTATGCTACTCTTTAAACAGTATTTGTCTAGAACAGCAGCAGGTGATTACTTATGGCTGTCCTTTCACAGTATGTAGGTCCTTGACAGATTAACAGGTACAAGATTGTACATTACTTGGATGTACGTATGCGGTATGCACTGATGAAGGCAGAAATATGTGCAACAATACGCAGAAAAAACTCTGTATTTTTGTTAAACTCCAGCCATTGAGTACTATTGTTTGGACTTTGACAGTATGTAGCCCCTTGACAGATTAACAGGTACAAAATGGTACACTACTTGGATGTACGTATGCGGTATGCACTGATGAGGGCAGTAATATGAGGTACAAACTGGTACAATCATCAATGGCAAAGAAATAACGGGGACGTCACTCACCGGGATGCAGTGAAAACTTCTTTATTTCAAAAGTGCAGACATGCGGGCAGCACGGACATCCAGAACCACAGCTGAACAGCCGTAAGCTGGGTTACAGCTGTATCGCGTGTGTTCACACGCTTCTTCAGACCCTACCTGTTCCGGTTACACGTCACCATTATAGCTACTCCTACATGGTGACGTGTGTGGAACAGGTGTACAATTAAAGACATAAAATACAAAATTTAAAAACAAATACAAAAAGCATTAGGCTGCAGCAATGCAACATGGATCTTTATAAAAATACACTATAATCCAGTCTTTCCTTCAGTCCCAGGTTCCCCGCTGCATCCAATCTAATTATCCATTTGGCATCTGTTTGAAGCAACATTTTCTTTCTATTTTTATTTTCTTTGCAGTGGACAACCTCCAGACCCTGAAAGACTAGAGTGTCATGATTGCCTTTATGAACCAGATTCATATGTTCAATGAATCTAGGGACTCCTTTCCTGGATCTAATAGAGTAAACGTGTTCCCTGAAGCGAGTGTTCATCGCTCGCTTTGTGCTTCCTACATAGAATCTCCCACAGGTACAGTTCATTGCATAAACCACCCACTGAGTTCTGCAAGTTATTAACATTTTAATAGGAATTTCTTCTCCTCCTACAAAGGCTGTTTTGCCTGTCTTAAGGTGTGGGCACCAAATGCAAGAGCCGCACCTGTGGTTACCCACAGGGCCGGCTCCAGTCAACCAATCTTTCTTTACAGATTTTGAAGTGAAGTTGCTACTAGTAACGACATCTTTCAAATTTTTGCAACGTCTGAATGTTACCAATGGTTTCTCATTCAAAATTTTACACAAATCATTATCATTCATAATAAGTGGCCAGTTCTTATGCACAGCAGATCTGATGATTTTCTCAAGGGGGCTAAATTTAAATGAAAAAGAAAAGCGAGGTCATTATTTTTGTATTCTACTTTTTTTTTACGTTTTTTTGAAAAGGACATTTCTCCTATCCTGAGCGAAGGCTCTCTCAAGGGCTTCATTCAACAATTTCTCAGGATACCCATGAGCCTCCAGTCTCCTCTTCAGATCTCCAGCTTGTTTGTCATCAGTATTATTAATTCTCCGTAGGTGCAAAAATTGCCCATACGGCAGTGAAGTTTTTACGTGTTAAGGATGATAGCTGGAGAACTGAAGAAGGGAGTTGGAGGCTGTGGGCTTTCTAAATCCAGAGGTGCAGATATTACCATCCTTTAACTCCACCAATACATCTAGAAATTCAATTTCTTTTTTGTCAGCCTTACTAGTAAATTTGAGATTCATGTCATTGCTTGTGTTAAGATAATCCACAAACTTCCCGAAGTCCGCCAGTGTGCCATCCCAGGCTATGAAGACATCGTCAACGAACCTAAGATAGCACCTGACGGACTTGAGGAAGGGATTCTGATCAGAAAAAACAAATTTGTTTTCGAATGCAGCAACATAACGATTTGCAAAGGTACAGGCGACGGGGGTGCCCATGGCCACACCCCCGATCTGCCTGTACCACACTTCATCAAACTGGAATGTGTTGTTCTCCAAAATAAAGGAAAGGGATTCACATATAAAGTCAATAGTACTTTCTGTTTTATTTGTGTGTGTTAGTATCTCACGTATGCACTCTACACCTCTTTTTTGTGGTATACTAGTGTATAGGCTTTCTATATCGATCGAGGCTAAAATGATATTCTCAGAACAGGGTAGGTCTTGAATGCATACAAAGAACTGATCTGTATCCTTCACCAGCGATGGCACTTCTTGCAGAAGGGGTCGCAGCAGCCACTCCAGGTATTTAGAGAGTGGCTCTGTGACCGACCCCCTCCCCGAGACAATGGGGTGCCCGGGGGGGTTCTGCAAGGTCTTGTGCACCGTCGGCAAGAAGTACCATCGCGGGTAGGATGGAAAAGATGGTATAAGATTCTCTGCTCTCCTTTTTGAAAGAATCCCTTTCTCTACATTTTTCCGCAACAAAGTTTGTAGATTTGTTTTAATTTTGGGGATGGAATTTGTCTGCAATCTCTGATATGTGAGGGGATCGCTCAGCTGACGCAGAGCTTCTTTTTGATAATATTCACTGGACATTACAACTACATGTCCGCCTTTGTCGGATTTTTTAATCACGACATCATTCATTTTTTTAAGGCGTTCAAGAGCAGTCCTCTCACCATATCTGAGATTGCAAACATCTTTTTTGAAAATAAGTGATTTTACATCATTTAACATTCGGTTATGAAACATATCCAAATTACTACCAGGAGTAACCTGGGGACAGCATGTAGATTTTATCCCTCCCTTAAATTCTTCCAACATTATCACATCCCTATCACCCTCTGGATTGTTCTCAAATCCTTCCTGCAAATCAATTAAGTTGTCTAAACATTCCAATTCTGTAGCAGTAGCATTCTGCAAGACACTAAAACCTAACGGTCCTATGACTGTGGGAATTTTTCCCTCCAGTTGACTTTGAGGGGTGTTTTTACTAGCATATATTTTCTTAAGATTTAACTTTCTAATGTATTTGAAAAGATCAACTTCAAAGTCCACCACGTCAAAGTTCTCCGTCATGCAGAAGTTAAGGCCTCTTGACAAAAATGTAAGGGTGTCACTGTCCAAAATGTTATCTGTTAAATGAATTACTGCACACAGATCACTTGAATGTCACTTTACTTGTGCCATGTCACCTTCTTCTTGTCCTTCTTTACTTTCAACTTCTTTTGTTGGTTTTCCTCTTTTCTTTCTTCTTGGTCCCCGGCGGGGTTTCCTCCTAAAGGGTATGCTGCTTGTTGTTTATCATCATTTTTATTTTTAAATCTTGTTGTAACACCTTGATTATTAATATTTTTTTCAGATCTCTTTGGCTGCTGTTCATCGTTTCCACTGGAATCGGACTCTGTTGTCCAATAGTCCTTAACTTTTTGTTTAAAATAATTGTTACGTTTGCGTCTTGTTCGCTTTCTCCTCTGACTACTCGTTTGAAACACTCTGTCTGTATTGTAATCAAGTTTGTCACGAATTAATTTATCTTTCTTTTGATCTTTTATTATAGCTTGCAATCCCACAATCTTTTTCTCTAATTTCTTTGTGAAAGACTGATATTGGTCTTCGGTCAGACGTGCCCGAAGTTCGGTTTTAGCTCTCATTAAGTCCTCGGTAGTTTTTGAATATTCATGTTCGTTTTTATCAATGATGGCCCTGAGCATTTGTAGGGAGTATTCTTGATGTATATTTTTCCACGTTTGTACAAAATCTGGATCATCTGCGAACTGCGAGGGTTCCTTATAGTTCCTCAGTCCCCTAGGGACACGTTCACACTCATTGTACAATCTCAGGGAATTCACAGTCCAAAAAAGCCTTGTTTCTTTCTCGGCTAAAGATGTCACTTTAAATTCCAGATTTTTAACACTGATAACTTGTAGCATATCTTTTGTGTTGCATTGACTGAAAAAGCTGATGGCATCTTTCCGTCCGGCTCCCACTGCACTATCCGATCTATCCATTAGACTGCTTGCGGAATCATCTGAATCCATGATCACAATTCAATTTGTATTCTTATTCCTTTTCTTATTTGGGCTAATAGGTGTGCTCTTACCGCATGCAAGACTTCAATTATACAACAGGTGCAAGAAAACAGATTGGCCGGCACCGCTACCTCTAAAAAGCCTCTCAACTGGGTAACTCCTATAGCTGGCACGCATGGAGTTAAATTATGAAGCAGTCTTAGGCAACAATGAATACTGCAATCCTCTGGGTTCCCAGTCCCCCGGAGCAAGACTTTCAATCATCAATGGCAAAGAAATAACGGGGACGTCACTCACCGGGATGCAGTGAAAACGTCTTTATTTCAAAAGTGCAGACATGCGGGCAGCACGGACATCCAGAGCCACAGCTGAACAGTCGTAAGCTGGGTTACAGCTGTATCGCGTGTGTTCACACGCTTCTTCAGACCCTACCTGTTCCGGTTACACGTCACCATTATAGCTACTCCTACCTAGTGACGTGTGTGGAACAGGTGTACAATTAAAGACATAAAATTCAAAATTTAAAAACAAATACAAAAAGCATTAGGCTGCAGCAATGCAACATGGATCCTTATACAAAATGGTACAATACTTGGATGTACGTATGCGGTATGCACTGCTGAGGGCAGTAATATGCACAACTATACGCAGAGAAAACTCTATTTTTTTTGTAAAACACCAGCCAGTGAATACTATTGTTTGGACTTTGACAGTATGTAGCCCCTTGACAGACTAACAAGTACAAAATGGTACAATACTTGGATGTACGTATGCAGTATGCACTGATGAGGGCAGTAATATGCGCAACAATACGCAGAAAAAATAAGTATTTTTTAAAAACACCAGCATGTGATTACTTTTGCCAGGAGTCAGGACTTTCCCTCGATCTAGACTTGTTACAGATAAAGAATAGTAGACTGCTTTGATGTAGGCATGTGTTATGCACGTATGAGGGCAGACAAATGCACTACAGTCCGCTGAAAAATAATGTATTTGTGAACAGCAGCAGGACCCAACAGTGCAGCACCACAAAAAAAAAAAAATACAGGGATTAAACCCTAAATTGCACTCTGTCACACAATTCTGAACAGCAGATGATTTGTGGAGCAAAAAAAACACTGAATTGCGCTGAAAAGATAAGGAGATAAGATGGTTGATAAAGTTCGAGCAGCCTAATGATCTGTATGAGGCAGCTAACAGCTATCTGCCCCTCTTTGCTGCAATGCTCAATAACGTGAATAGGAGGTTTAGCTATCAATGATCCTTCTCAGTGAGAACAGCAAAGCACTCTGCACTCCTGTCTTTCCCTAATGCTGATGTGACTAGCAGTTGCAGTGGTACGCTGTGGTATAAGCTAGTCACACACACGCAGTCCCGTTCTCTCTATCTCTGAGTGTATAGACGAAATGAAGAGAGGCAAGATGGCTGCCGATTATATAGGGCTGTGACATCACAGGGGTCAATGAATACTGATAGGCTGCATCTCACATGTGATTCAGGGTCTTCCCGCCTACCTTCATTCCTGCCGCTGTTTCCCGCCCTCCCATAATGCCCTGCCCCATGTACTCACATGTAAATTCGCCATTTTAGGTCTCCAATAGCTTGGAACACTGTAAAATGAAGTTTAATGAAATCAAATATTTTATGAAATTCGTAACGAATTCGGGTTCGTCAGCTTCGATTCGCTCATCTCTAGTTATAATGTATTATATTATGATCACTATTTCCCAGGTGTCCTTTTACCTGCACATTAGTTACTCTTTCAGCTCTGTTGGTTAATATTAAGTCTAGTAGGGCGCCCCCTCTGGTCGGGCTCTGCACCATTTGGGACAGATAATTGTATTTAGTTATAGTCAGAAACCTGTTTCCTTTATGAGATTCACAGGTCTCAGTCTCCCAGTTTATATCAGGATAGTTAAAGTCCCCCATTCTTATCACATCATTTAGATTTTCTCCCTTGTTTATTTGCCTCAGTGATAATGTGATAATTTTCCTCAGACATCAACCACTCCAGTTCGTCAGTTTTATTGGACAGACTTCTGGCATTAGTCATCATGCAATTCAGTGGTGTATGTTTTTTCTTCCTATGAAGCCTATCCCTATTAACTATTCTAACCCCCCCCCCGCCCTCTACTCCACCCCAGGTACATTACTAAGTCCGTAGGGGATATCTGGTACAAATACAAATAAAGCCAGTTACGAATCAATGCATTGTTTAATATACAATATTAAAATATTAATCTAAAATATCTCTAAAGTTATGCCTCCGCAGGACCCTTGCGGCATATAGGCTCACTTAAGAGAATATACTGACACAATTCTTCACAAATTATGTATTCAGTTCTTTGTATGCACCACTGAAGAAGGGGTCAGGATACCATCCAGGATACCCCGAAATGCGTTTGGTATTGCTACAAGTTCGCACCCGATGCAGTTCACCTGCATTTTTATCTTAACTTTTTATTTTTTCACTATTTGCATTTTTTGCATTATTTCTTTATATGTTATAAAGGGACTATATTGGAACGATTGTCGGTTCATTTATATTACTGTCCGGGATAACTAGTAAATAAGGACTATAACCATCACCACCAGAAGGACTATAATCACCAGCAGACCTTTTGTGATCCACCAGCAGACTTCTGTGATTCAGCGTTAGCTATTGGACTCAACAACCACGTTCGGATTTTTCAGCCACTCTAAAACCTCCCGTCCGAAGTCAGGGTAAACTCCAACTTACGGGACATACTGGGATTGAGTGCAACCGAGGTCAGCTGACCTGCAATCAGCTGACCGATTACATCACACGCCGCTGCCTGTACACGCCACTTACATCGGGCGGTATTCATTTCCACGCCTAAGCGAGCATTGCTATCATCTGTCGGCAGCGGTATTAGACTGTGAGAAGGGGCCTGACTCCATTACTGGTTGTCGCCACCTCCAGTCATAAAGTCACAACCCCGGGGAGATATACATCAAGACCTTGAGATCATCTAACTAAAGGGCGGTGAGTGGCACAGTTCGCCAAAACTTCTCTTCTCTTCAACAGAATATTTACAAAGACATATTTACAAGTAAAGATACAGTGTCTGCTGGGGAAAAACTATAAACTATATTGTATCAATTATTTAGAGATTCAAAACAGGACACAATATTATTTATTCACAGGATTTGAATCAATAGGAATCATTGAAAAGACCCATATTTCTTTTTCAGGATACATTAATTGGATTCCATATTGTACATTTTGGATTTATTTTGCAACATATTTTTCAGGACTTTACTTCCACAGGATAATCCATTACAGGACTTCATTTTTTTTTTGGCAACATTATTATATTTATTTTTTACAGGTTTTTCTATGTAGTTTCATTTATTTACATTCCTTGAGTGAAGTAATTCAGTTAACCTCGTGTCCCTTAGTGTGAGCTCCACATACCATTTCTCCTTTCTTTCTACATTACTAAGTCCCCCTCTCTATCTACACTGTCTTCCCCCTCTATGTTATAGGTTCCCTCCCCCCCAGTCCCTAGTTTAAACACTCCTCCACCGTTGTAGCCATCTTCTCCCCGATCACAGCTGCAACCTCCCCATTGAGGTGCAGCCCGTCCCTACGGTAGAGCCGGTAACCAACAGCGAAGTCAGCCCAGTTCTCCATGAACCCGAACCCCTCCTTCCTACACCAGCTTCTGAGCAACTTGTTTACCTCCCTGATCTCCCGCTGCCTCTCTGGTGTGGCTCGTGGTACAGGTAATATTTCAGAAAATATTACCTTGGAGGTCCTTGCCTTAAGCTTGCGGCCTAAGTCCTGAAATCATTTTTTAGGACACTCCACCTACCTCTTACTTTGTCATTGGTGCCAATATGTACCATGACTGCTGGGTCTTCTCCAGCCCCACCCAGCAACCTGTCAACCCGATCCGCATTGCACCGAACTCGAGCGCCCGGAAGACAACACACTGTTTGGCGATCTCGGTCTTTGTGACAGATCGCCCTGTCTGTCCCCCTAATAATTGAGTCCTCCACTACCAGTACTTGTCTAGCCTGCCCTGCACTCCTCCCTCTCTCCTTACTGGAGCAGACACCCCCCTGGTGGTCAGAGGCTGCTGTACTGCTAGCTCTGAAATGGCATCCCCCTCATCCGCCAACAGGGCAAACTTGTTGGGGTGTGCCAGTTCAGGACTAGCCTCCCTGACACTTTTCCCTCTACCCCGTTTTCTAACTGTAACCCAGCTAACTGCCTGACTGTCCTGAACCTCTGACCCACTCAGAGGTGGGTCACTCAGTATGCTTAATTCAGTATGCTTAATTGTTATCTAGATCAAGAGTTCTAGGGGTAAGTGTGTAGTACCGATAGACCCTAGTAGCTAAAGCATTGGGCAGAAAGCCTCAGGCAACCCAATCTGCAACCAGTGTATAACAAGGTAAATAATATGTGGTATATCAAATGTATGTCAAGGATAAAAAAGTAACAGTGAGATTGATTTCAGTATGTAGAAGCCTTACAGTCAAGGTATCAGTCAGAGATTTCATAGTCAAATATCTTTATGTCAGTCAAATGTCAAATGTCAGACATAAATCAAAAATCAAATGTTATGTGTTGATAACATTTTCATCTATAGACGGATGTTACAGCTAGGATGTATTAATTAAATTTCATGCATAGTCAGTAGATGCATAAACTAAAGAAAAGTGGAGATACCAAAAGTACAATATAACAGGACAATTAGTATTGCTAGTACTATCCTGTTCATCCAGTTCGCTAATAAGTTCCAGCCATCCTGTTTGTGAATAAGCTCCATAGCATGTATGGACATTATTTAAATGCACAGAGACTCTCTATATATTTTTTCATCATTTTTGTTATCTTCAGCCTGAACTTGAACATTTGGATTAATGCTTCAGGACTGAATCTGGCCCTCTGGCCATTTCGACTCTTTTTAATAAGGGGGTTTGTAAGGGGGTTTGTGGTGTCCCGGTACAGAACCTTGTCCTGTTCCTCCCTTAGGTCCCCTCAGGAAGAGTCCCTGCAGTCCATAGGGCTCTCCTGCAGAGCACACCCCTTGCTCACCTCATGTAAATATATTGTAAATGTATGGTGTATATTGTTCAGTGTATATAAAGTTGTACAAGTGTATAGGACCTTCCTGGGTCATGTGATACTGTCATGTGATGTACCCAGAGTTCCCTGGGTACAGGACCTACAGGCTTTGCAACCAATGTGCTGTAATCCAGCCTCCTTAGAATATAAGGGGCTGTAGTCTCTAAATTCACTTAATTCCTGGCACTCAAGCAAGCACAATCAGCATATACTACTCAATTCATCTCAGCTAGGCCAAAGCCTAAAGAACCTGCAGCCACTTCAAAACGTGAGTTATCAAGCTATATCTACAAATTCCTAGTGACTACTATTCAACTCAAGCATACAATTAGTAGCACAGTGGCCGGCAGAAATCTCAATACTACAAGTCCCAGCAAGCCTGCAAGGTATCCTGCATCCCGGTTGCCTCTAGGGAAACTGCATCATTGTAAAGACTGTTCCATGAGAAGTTTAAGTAAAAGTTCCAGTTATCTCATAATTCCTGCTGTGGACATTCCATTACTTCCTGCCGTTTTTGGGCTGGTTGTCGGCAGGGCCTTCTACAGAAAACAACCACACCCTGGTGTCACGACAAATTAGGGGTTAATACCACCTTACCCCACAGGGTTAATACCACCAGACCCTGCAACACCATTGCCTCACCCCGCTTACCACACTTTACTTTTTTGAGACTTTATTGGTTTGGGTCTCGCTTGCTTCTCTCCGCTGGCTTTAGTCGACCATTTTTCATTTTATTTGGGATGTCCTAGATGTTTGCCAAGTTTTTGTTACAGTGGGTCGTAAAAATTTAAATTCTATTGTAACTCCTGATTTTTTATTTTTACAAGGGGTTAACGCAGAAAAAGCACCATAAAATTTGTTACCCAATTTCTCTTGATTCTGGAAATACCCCATATGTGGATGTAAGTTGGGGGCCATGTTGCCTTTACACAGCCCCCATGGTGTCAGAACAGCGGTAACCCCCCACAAGTCACCCCAGTTTGGAAACTGCACCACTGCAATTAACATTTATACCCCACTTGCATTTGACAGATTTTTTGGAAGATTGCTTTGCGTCCACATATGGGGTATATCTGTACTTGGAAAAAATAGGGTCACAAATTTTGGGGGACTTTTTTCCTTTTGCCCCTTATGAAAAAGAAAAGTTGGGGGTTGCACTAGCATGTTAGTGTAAAAAAAAAAATTTTTTTACACTAATATGCTGCAGTTGACCCATACTTTTAATTACCACAAGCAGTAAAAGAAGAAAAAGACCCCCAAAATTTGTAACACGATTTCTCTCAAGTACGGATATACCTCATATGTGGACGTAAAGCGATCTGTGGGCACACAACAGGGCTCAGGAGTGAGAGAGCACCATGTTCATTTGAGGCCTAAATTAATGATTTGCACATACATCCTTGCAGAGGTTCTAAAATAAACGCAATAGTAAAAACAACCACATTTGACCCCATTTCGGAAACCACACCCCTCAAGAAATGCAACAAGGGGTGCAGTGAGTATTTACACTGCACTGGTGTTCAACAGATTTTAAGAACAGTAGGCTGTGCATATGTAAAATTAAATTTTTCATATTACGGACCACTGTTCCAAAAATCTTTCAGACACCTGTGGGGCGTAAATGCTCACTGCACCCCTTGTAATATTCCTTGAGGGGTGTAGTTTCCATAATGTGGTCACATATGGTATTCCACCCAAATCTCACACAAAATAAATTAAAATTTATTTATGTAAGAAACACTTTAAAGTAGGTAAATTTCCATGACCAATAATACTGGTATACAAGGAGTAAATATATACCACAACACAAAAACTGGATATTTTCTGATCTGTGGCGTCCTCTTTCCTTTTCTTCTTTGTCTGGATCAGACCACCATGTCGATCTCTTACCATCTGCAGGGCAAACATGTCAGTCTCTACATTTTTTCAGTGTCCTCCCATCTATAGGCCCACAAACTGTAATAATCCCCTTCAGGTAGGTAGGTAGCCAGGTAAATAGGTAACTAGGTAGGTAGATCAGGAAGCCAGATATGTAGGTAAGTGACTAGCCAGGTAGGTAGGTAGGTAGGGGGCTAGCAAAGTAGTTAGGCAGCCATGTATGAAGGCCATGCATATACATAGTTAGGTAGCCAGGTATGTAGGTAAGTAGTTAGGCATCCAGGTATAAAGTTAGGTAGCCCCCCCTTCCCTGTTGGTATAGACAGTGGAGTTAACCTCCCCTTACCTGTAGATATAGACAGCAGAGTTAACTCCCCTTCCTTGTAGGCATAGGCAGCAGAGTTGGCCCCCTTCCCCATAGGTGTAGGCAGCAGATTTAACCCCCCTCCCCTGTAGGTATAGGAACAGAGTAGATCCCTCCCCCTTTCCCCATAGGTATAGGCATCAGTTAACCCCCCCTTTCCCCATAGGTATAGGCAGCTGTTAAACCCCCCCCCCTTTTCTCCATAGGAATAGACAGCAGTTAGTTTCGCCCCCCCTCTCCCCATAGGAACAGGCATCAGTTAACACCCCTCCCCTTTCCCCATAGGTATAGGTAGCAGTTAACCCCCCTTTCCCCATAGGTATAGGTAGCAGTTATTTTTTTCCCCTTCAATATTTCTTTATTGAAAAAATGTATCATTTACATTTTAATAAATAACATTTTATACATTGAATTTCAAGATGTTATCTTTTTTCCCACCCCCCTCCCCTACCCTCACCTTTCTCCCCCATGACATATCTCCCCTTACTGTGTGGACGGGAGGCAGAGGGACAACACATTCCCATTCTATTAATATTTCCATTATACTATATCAATTAATTTTCTTTTCTCTTTGCTTTCCCTTCCCTTTCTCTCTCTTTTCTTTTCTTTTTTTTTCCCATTTTAGATCTTTTATGTGTATCTTCCCAATTATTTCTACCCGCTTTTATTCTTGTGTCCCCCTGATTCCCATCCCCCTCACATAATAATAATGAAATAATAATAATAAAAAAAAACTCTAATTTCTTTCTTTTAACCAAATAACCTTCCTGTCACCTCCCTCCACTCCCATACCTCTGGTTTAGTTGGGGTCAGCCATCTCCTGATTATTAATAATCTAGCATAAAAGAGCATCATCAGTAGTTCCTTTCTTTCTTTTGTTGTTTTATTTACTTTTCTATCATCACCCAAGATAATCAAAGCTATATCATCTTTTATCGCATATTTTATTTTTCTCTCGATATGATCAATTATTGAAACCCAATATTCTTGTATTTTTTTCACATTCCCATGTAATATGCAGGAATCCCGCGTTTTTCATTTTACATCTTAGACAGTTGCCATTTTCCCTCCTGGCTGCACGTGAACTACCTTCCACCCTTAGTGACCTCATCTTGTTGGCCACTAGAATCGACAAGCATTTCGCCGATAGGAACTCCTTCTTGAAAAAGGAAACGCTCAACCTAGACGCTACCCTCGTCTGGCTCCCGTTTTTCAGCGTCTACCTCAACCTCTCTCCGGGCCTCCCGCCGTGGAAGCCATGCAGGTGGATCGGTCACACCTGACTCTGCAAGAACGAAGCCATCGCAGAGACGAGAACCTGTGTATGTACTGCGCCAGTACTGAGCACTTCCTGCGAGACTGTCCTCTTCGTCCACCGCGTTCCAGAAAAGCTTGCACCTAATAAACATGGGAGAGACGTTGCTAGGTGTGGATTCCTCCTCTCCACATCTCATCATATCCGTGCAGTTGTTCCTCTTGGATTCCGGTTCAGCCGGCAACTTCATTCACGCCTCCTTGGTTGACAAGTACCGCATTCCGGTTGTCCGCCTAACTAAGCCTCTTTTTATTTCTACGGTTAACGGTGAGAGACTCTCTGTCACTGTGCAGTTCCGTACCCTGCCACTGCAGATGGATATTGGAATTTTTCATACAGAGACTCTAGAGTTCCTAGTCCTTCCCTTCTGCTCCTCCGAACTCCTCCTGGGTCTGCCATGGCTACAACGTCACAGTCTTGTTCTGAACTGGTCATCCGGTGAAATCCTGCATTGGGGCCCCTGCTGTTCGGACCGGTGTCTCAAGCCTGCTCCTGTCAAGCGACTTTCGCAAGTTTCTCCGCCTCCAGGACTGCCTAAACCATATCATTGCTTTGCGGATGTCTTCTGCAAAAAACAAGCCGAGGTCCTTCCTCCTCACAGACCCTATGATTGTCATATCGACCTTATGCCTGGTTCTACGCCATCCCGGGGTAGAATTTATCCTCTCTCACCTCCTGAGACTCTTGCCATGTCCGAATATATTCGTGAAAACCTACAGAGAGGATTCATAAGGAAGTCTTCTTCTCCTGCTGGGGCTGGTTTCTTCTTCGTGACCAAGAAGGACGGTTCCCTCCTCCCTTGCATAGACTACAGAGGACTCAATAAAATCCCCATTAAGAACCGTTACCCTCTGCCCCTAATCTCAGAGTTATTTGATCGCCTACGTGGGGCCAAGATTTTCACCAAATTGGATCTTCGAGGGGCCTATAATTTGGTTCGTATCCGAAAGGGCGACGAGTGGAAGACCGCCTTTAACACAAGAGACGGTCACTTTGAGTACCTGGTGATGCCCTTCGGCCTCTGTAATGCACCAGCCGTCTTCCAGGAATTCGTCAACGATATCTTCAGGGACTTACTCTACTCCTGTGTGGTCGTATACTTGGATGACATCCTTGTCTTCTCCTCCGACCTGGACCAACACCGGGTCCATGTGCGACAAGTGCTTACCCGCCTGAGGAGAAATCGTCTATACGCCAAGATCGAAAAATATCTTTTTGAGCAGTCCTCCTTGCCTTTTCTTGGGTTACATTATTTCTACTCAAGGACTTCAAATGGACCCCGCCAAGCTCTCTGCGGTTTTGGATTGGCCACGCCCCTCTGGACTCCGAGCCATACAAAGGTTTTTGCACTTCGCTAATTATTACAGACAATTCATCCCTCACTATTCCACTCTGGTGTCCCCAATTGTGGCCTTGACTAAAAAGGGCGCTAACCCTAAATCCGGGCCTTCCCAAGCTGAAGAAGCCTTCCAGTCCCTGAAGGTCGCCTTTGCCTCAGCACCAGTTCTCTCTAGACCTGATTCCACCAAGCCCTTCTTTCCCGAAGTGGATGCCTCCTTGGTGGGAGCCGGAGCCGTGCTCACACAGAAATCTTCCAAGGGCAAGACCTTAACTTGTGGCTTCCTTTCTAAAACATTCTCTCCCGTGGAGAGAAATTATTCCATAGGGGACAGAGAACTGTTGGCTATTAAATTAGCACTGGAGGAATGGAGACATCTTCTTGAGGGAGCCACCCATCCTGTGAATATCTTTACGGACCACAAGAACCTGGCCTATCTCCAGTCTGCTCAGAGACTAAATCCTCGTCAGGCTCGCTGGTCTCTGTTCTTCGCCCGTTTTAATTTTGAGATCCATTTCCGTCCGGCTTCTAAGAACATTAGGGAAGACGCTCTGTCTCGCTCTTCTGATGTGGCGCGCGATGAGTTAACGCCTCAACACATTATCCCACCAGAACGCCTGATTGCAGTCGCTCCTGCGGATCTGAGCCATCTTCCTCCTGGCAAATCCTACGTACTTCCACGTCACCGGGTGCAAATTCTCAAGTGGGGCCACGCTTCTCACTTCGCTGGTCATCCCAAAGGTATTGGTGGCCTTCTCTTGAAAAGGATGTCTCGGACTTCGTCCAAGCCTATATGATTTGTGCCCGAGATAAGTCGCCTGGAATGAGACCTGCAGGCCTCCTCTTACCTCTTCCTGTTACAGAGATTCCCTGGTCTCATATCGCTATGGACTTTGTTACTGATCTTCCCACCTCCCATGGCAACTCCGTTATTTGGGTCGTGGTAGACCGCTTCTCCAAGATGGCTCACTTTGTGCCCCTGCCCGGTCTTCCCTCTGCACCCGTGTTGGCCAAACAGTTCTTTCAACACATCTTCCGCCTCCATGGCCTCCCTAAACATATTGTCTCTGATCATGGTGTGCAGTTTGTCTCCAAGTTCTGGAGAGCCCTATGTGGTCTGCTCGGGATCAAGTTGGACTTTTCCTCTTCATACCATCCACAGTCTAACGGCCAAGTGGAACGGGTGAACCAAATTTTGGGGAACTATCTGCGTCACTTTGTATCCTCACGCCATGACGATTGGGCGGATCTACTTCCATGGGCGGAGTTCTCCTACAACTACAAACAATCTTCTGCTTCCAACAAGTCTCCTTTCTTTGTAGTTTTTGGCCATCATCCTCTTCCTCCTCTGCCACGATATCCCACTCCTTCTTCCGTGCCTGCCGTTAACACTCTGGTACAGGATTTTTCCTCCATCTGGCGAGAGACTCACGCTGCCCTCCTCATGTCTTCCTCCCGTATGAAACTTCAAGCAGACAAGAAACGCAGAGCTCCTCCGGATTTCCGCCCAGGCGACAAAGTATGGCTGTCCTCCAAGTACATTCGTTTTAGGGTCCCGAGTTACAAATTGGGTCCACGCCATATCAGCTGCCAGAGAGGTCGAGTTGCTACTGGAGGATACGACCTGGTGGTTACCGCCTCATTAAGTCCATCGCCTCTCTGGTCAAGAGGATCCACTACCAGTCCTGCCGGTACGTGACAACCTCTCATTCTTAACCGCTTTTCCCCCAAGGTCACCGCTCCTGCTCCTGTCACTGGGTCCTCTGACGTCTTCTCGGTCAAAGAAATCCTCGCCTCCAAGGTCGTCAGAGGTAAAAAAAAAAAAAATTGTTGACTGGGAGAATTGTGGCCCCGAAGAGAGGTCTTGGGAGCCTGATGACAATATCTTCAACAAGGAGCTCATCCATAGGTTCCTGGGCTCCAAAAAGAGGGAGAGACCTAAGGGGGGGGTACTGTAACACTGAGCGCTCCGGGTCCCGCGGCTTCCCCGGAGCGCTCACGGTGTTCGGCTTGTAGCAGCGCTCTGGTCACTGTCCCTGACCGGGAGCGCTGTCCCCCTGCCTGCGGCGGGGATGCAATCCGCTTGGTGGGCTGTCCCCACCCGCAGGTCGCATCCCAAGTGACTTACCAGTCGGATCCTGCTGTGTCTTCCTCTAATTGTGTCTTCCACTAATTGGTGCCTGGCCCAATTAAGTTAAATGCATAAATACTCACTTCCTTTTCCTCCCCTTGCCGGATCTTGTTACCTTGTGCCAGAGAAAGCGTTTCTTGTGTCCCTTTGCCTGTGTATCCAGACCCTTTGCCGTTGCCCCTGACTACGAAACGTTGCTGCCTGCCTTGACCTTCTGCTATGTCTGACCTCGCCTTGCCTTGACCCTGTGTACCACGCCTGTCTCAGCTGTCAGTGAGGTTGAGTCGCTATCGGGTGGAATGACCTGGGGGTTACCTGCCGCAGCGAGTCCATCCCGCTTTGCGGCGGGCTCTGGTGAAAACCAGTAACCTCTTAGATTCCGTTCCCCTGGTATGGCCCACGCCATCGCCTCACTGACACAGGGGATCCACTTCTGAGTCCTTCCTGCATACCAGTCCGGGTCCTGACACCTGGCTACCCTGTGGGAAGCCCATAAATTTGTAGTCATTGCATTGTTCTGGGATCCCGTCTCAAGAAGGATGCTTTGGCTCTCTCCCGGGATCTTAAGGCAGAGATTTGTAGATTAGAGGCATTGTTACTGTACTCGCCCTCCCTTTCAGTCTTGCGGAGGCTGGTGGCTGCCCAGGCTCATCTGTGGGCCTTAGCCCTCCATAAAGTGGAGCGTCTCATACTCAGCATCTTATACTAAGCAGTGGTTTTATGAATGTGGTAATAAGGTCCACACTATGTTGGCTCGGCACCTCCATTACCGTGCTGCTGCCCAGTCTCCCTCGGCTCTCAGGAACTCTTCTGGCACTCTTCACTATCACCCGGATGATGTCTCCCTTCTCTCTATTCCCTCCCCTCTCAACTCCAGTCTGACCTGGTGGAGTGTGATCTCTCCTTTCTGTGGGCCTGTGACCTGCCATTCCTGTCAGCTACTGATGGAGCCTCCTTAAATGCTCCAATCACCTTGCAGGAGCTTCAGGAGGTGGTTCAGTCCCTTCCTTCAGGGCGCTCTCCTGAGCCAGATGGGTTCACTTATCTCTACTATTGGACGTTTGCTTCTCAACTTCTTCCTGGATGGGTGAGAGGTCCTGCAGTCGTTTTTATATTCCCTGATCACTCTCATTCCTAAACTGGACAAGGATCCTCATGATTGTTCAAGCTATCGGACTATCGCTCTCCTTAATGCTGATTTAAAGGTGTTTGCCAAGGTTTTTGCTAACTGGCTGTGCTGTTTTCTTCCCTCCCTTATCCATAAGCACCAGGTGGGTTTCATCCCCAGTCGTCAGGGTGCGGACAACACTAGGAGAGTGGTGGGTCTAATAGACTTGGTCAATCGGCGCTCGGAGCAGGCTTTGGTGCGGAAAAGGCCTTAAATAGGCTAGGTTGCGCTGAGGGGCCTCTACTCCTGCACTACTGCCACTATCAAACTTCCTCATGTCACTTCCTCTAGCTTTCCTCTTTATAATGGCACTCGACAGGGGTGTCCGCTGTCTCCCCTGATTTTTGCTCTTTGTATTGAGCTTCTGGCTGCTCTAATCCGGGAGACCTGGATATCTCGGGTTTGTAGCTGCATGATTTCAAAAGCTCTCTTTTTGCGGATGATGCTCTTCTTACTCTGACCCATCCCCTGACATCCCTTCCTAATCTCTACAGGGTCCTGCATTCCTATGGGGCGGTCTCGGGCTATAAGGTGAACCTATCTAAGACATGGGCAATGCCCTTTAATCTCCAGGTGTTTCTCTCCACTCTTCTTCGGGCTGATTACTTCTTTAAGTGGTCTCCCTTTGCTGTTAAAGGGGTACTCCTGCTCAGTGTTTGGAACAAACTGTTCCAAACGCTGGAGCCGGTGTAGGGAGCTTGTGATGTCATAGCCCCACCCCACATGACATCACGCTCCCCCCCCTCAATCCAAGTCTATGGGAGGGGGCGTGACAGCCGTATTGCCCCCTCCCATAGACTTGCATTGAGGGGGCGGGGCGTGACATCATGAGGGGGAGGGGCTATGACATCACGAGCTCCCGGCATCGGCTCCAGCATTCGGAACAGTTTGTTCCAAACGCTGAGCAGCGGAGGACCCAGCCAATTTTCACTGTAGGACCCGTCCACTTTATGAACATCTGACCACTTTCAATTTAACCATTAATAACTCTGGGATGCTTGTACCTTTCATTCTGATTCCGAGACAGTTTTTTCGTGACATATTCTACTTTATGTTAGTGGCAAAATTTTGTCAATACTTGCATCGTTTCTTGGTGAAAAATTCCAAAATTTATAAGGAAAATGAATATTCCAAATAAATGATATATTGATTCACATATACAACATATCTACTTTATGATTGCATCATAAAGTTGACATGTTTTTACTTTTGGAAGACATCAGAGAGCTTCAAAGTATAGCAGCAATGTTCCAATTTTTCACAAAATTTTCAAAATCGAAATTTTTCAGGGACCAGTTCTGTTTTGAAGTAGATTTGAAGGGCCTTCTTATTAGAAATACCCCACAAATGACCCAAAACTTCACCCCTCAAAGTATTCAAAATGACATTAAAAAGGTTTGTTAACCCTTTAGGTGTTTCACAGGAATAGCAGCAAATTGAAGGAGAAAATTCAAAATCTTCATTTTTTACACTGGCATGTTTTTGTAGACCCAGTTTTAGAATTTTTACAAGGGGTAAAAGGAGAGAAATCTTCCTAAAATGTGTAACCCAATTTCTCGCGAGTAAAGAAATACCTCATTTGTGTATGTTCAGTGTTCGGCGAGTGCACTAGAGGGCTTAGAAGGGAAGGAGCGACAATGGGATTTTGGAGAGTGAGTTTTTCTGAAATGGTTTTTGTGGGGCATGTCGCATTTAAGAAGCCCCTATGGTGCCAGAACAGCAAATAAAACACATGGCATACTAGTTTGGAAACTACACCCCTCAAGGCATGTAACAAGGGGTCCAGTGAGCCTTAACACACCACAGGTGTTTCACGGCTTTTTGTTAAAGTTGGATGTGTTAACGATTTTTTTTTTCACTAAAATGCTAGTTTTCCCCCAAATTTTAAATTTTTACAAGGGATAATAGGACAAAATAACCCCCAAAATGTGTAACCCCATCTCTTCTGAGTATGGAAATACCCCATGTGTGGACGTCAAGTGCTCTGCTGACGCACTACAATGCTCAGAAGAGAAGGAGTCACATTTGGCATTTGAAAAGCGAATTTAGCTGAAATGGTTTTTGGAGGGCATGTAGCATTTAGGAAGCCCTTATGGTGCCAGGACAGCAAAAAAAAAAAACACATGGCATGCTATTTTGGAAACTACATCCCTCAAGGAATGCAACAAGGGGTACGGTGAGCCTAAACACTTCACAGGTGTTTGACGACTTTTTGTTAAAGTCGGATGTGTCAATAAAATTTTTTTTTTATTTTCACTAAAATGCTGGTTTTTCCCCCAAATTTTACATTTTTACAAGGGGTAATAGGAGAAAATGACCCTCAAAATGTATAACCCCATTTCTTCTGAGTATGAAAATACCCAATGTGTGGATGTCAAGTGCTATGCTGGTGCACTACAATGCTCAGAAGAGGAGGAGCGCCATAGAGCTTTTAGAGAATTTGGTTGGAATAGAAGCTGGGGGCCATGTGCGTTTACAAAGCCCCCGGTGGGGCAAGAACAGTGGAACCCCCCCACATGTGACCCCATTTTGCAAACTACACCCCTCACATAATTTAATAAGGAGTGCAGTGAGTATTTACACCCCACTGGCGTTTGACAGATCTGGGGAACAGTGGGATGTGCAAATGAAAAATTTAATTTTTCATTTTCACGGACCACTGTTCCAAAAATCTGTCAGACACCTGTGGGGCGTAAATGCTCACTGTACCCCTTATTACATTACGTGTGGGATTTAATTTCCAAAATGGGGTCACATGTGAGAGCCAGAACAATGGACCAGAGCCAGAACAATGGACCCCTCCCCCCCCCCTTCCATTGTTCTGGCTCTATGGGGGCTTTGTAAACACACGTGTCCTTCAATTCCAGACAAATGCTAATGGCGCTCCTTCTCTTCTGAGCATTGTAGTGCACCAGCAGAGCACTTTACATCCACATATGGGGTATGTTCTTACTCAGAAGAGATGGGGTTACAAATTTTGGTGGGCTTTTTATCCTATTTTTCCTTGTGAAAATGAAAAATTTTGGGTAACACCAGCATTTTAGTGAAACAAAATTTTATTTTATTTTTTTTCCATCCAACTTTGAAGAATTTTCATTAAACACCTGTGGGGTGTTTAGGCTCACTATACCCCTTGTTACGTTCCCTGAAGGGTGTAGTTTCCAAAATGGGGTCACATGTGGGTATTTCTTTTTTTGCGTTTATGGCAGAACCACTCTAAAATCAGCCACCCCTGTGCAAATCACCAATTTAGGCTTCAAATGTACATAGTGTGCTCTCACTCCTGAGCCTTGTTGTGCACCCGCAGAGCATTTTACGCCCACATCTGGGGTATTTCCGTACTCAGGAAAAATTGTGTTACAATTTTTATTTTTTTTCCTTTTAACACTTGTGATAATAAAAAGTATGGGGCAACACCAGCATGTCAGTGGAATTTTTATTTCTTTTTTTACACTAACAGGCTGGCGCATTACAATGCTCAGGCGCACTACACCGATGGGTAAGTGGATCTTCGGTGCCCGGTCCCCTTTGGTTCCCCGTTCTGCCCAGCCTATTGTGGGTAGCCCAACTTTTCCTTTTCATAAGGGGTTAAAGGAGAAAAAGCCCCCCAAAATTTGTAGTGCAATTTCTCCCAAGTACGGAAATACCCCATATGTGGCCCTAAACTGTTTCCTTGAAATACGGCAGGGCTCCGAAGTGAGAGAGCGCCATGCGCATTTGAGGACTAAATTAGGGATTGCATAGGGGTGGGTATTCTACACCAGTGATTCCCAAACAGGGTGCCTCCAGCTGTTGCTAAACGCCCATAATGCCTGGACAGTCAGTGGCTGTCCAGAAATGCTGGGAGTTGTTGTTTTGCAACAGCTGGAGGCTCCGTTTTGGAAACACTGATGTACAATAAGTTTTTCATTTTTATTGGGGGGGGGGCAGTGTAAGGGGGTGTATATGTAGTGTTTTCCCTTTATTATGTGTTAGTGTATTGTAGTGTTTTTAGGGTACGTTCGCACTGGCAAAGGTTTACATTGAGCTTCCCGGGGACTGAAATTCCCATGGGCGTACAGGTACGCCCTGGGTCCTTAAGACCCAGGTACAGAAGGCGTATCCATACACCCTGGGTCCTGTACGGGTTAAGTATCTAAGTGTCCTCCTTACCCCTTGATAGTCTTCCTTTTATTCCACTAACTTCCCTCCTTTGTTCAGTGCCCTTAGGACGTTAATTATTTTGTTAATTAGGACGTTATATTTCATTTTTTTGTCCGTATTGCAGCTGTTAAAATGATGGTCCTTCCCATGCTACTTTACATTTTTGAGACTTTATCGGTCTGGGTCCCGCTTGCTGCTCTCCGCTCCCTGTACTCAACCATTTTTAATTTTATTTGGGATGCCAAGCGGGACCGTTTGCTTATGTCCTAGTTGTTTGCCAAGTTTTTGTTACAGTGGGTCGTAAAAATAAAAAAATTTAATTCTGTTGTAACCCCTGATTTTTTATTTTTACAAGGGGTTAATGCAGAAAAAGCTCCATAAAATTTGTTACCTAATTTCTCTTGATTCTGGAAATACCCATATCTGGATGTAAGTCGGGGGCCATGTCGCCTTTACACAGCCCCCATGGTGCCAGAACAGTGGAAACTCCCCACAAGTCACCCCAGTTTGGAAACTGCACCCCTGCAATGAGCATTTACACCCCACTTGCATTTGACAGATTTTTGGAAGATTGCTTTGCGTCCACATATGGGGTATATCTGTACTTGGAAAAAATAGTGTTACAAATTTTGGGGGACTTTTTTCATTTTGCCTTTTATGAAAAAGAAAAGTTGGAGGCTGCACTAGTTGGGGGCAACACCAGCATGTTAGTGTAAACATTATTTTTTTTTTTTTTACACTAACATGCTGGTGTTGCCCCATACTTTTAATTTTCATAAGCAGTAAAAGAAGAAAAAGACTCCCAAAATTTGTAACACAATTTCTCTCAAGTACTGATATACCCCATATGTGGACGCAAAGCGTTCTGCGGGCACACAACAGGGCTCAGGAGTGAGAGAGCACCATGTTCATTTGAGGCCTAAATTAGTGATTTCCACATGGATCCTTGCAGAGGTTCTAAAATAAACGCAATAGAATAAACAACCACATGTGACCCCATTTTGGAAACCACACCCCTCAAGAAATGTAACAAGGGGTGCAGTGAGCATTTACACCACACTGGTGTTCAACAGATTTTTGGGAACAGTAGGCTGTGCATATGTAAATTACATTTTTGATACTACAGACCACTGTTCCAAAAATCTTTCTGACATCTGTGGGGTGTAAATGCTCACTTCACTCCTTGTAACATTCCATGAAGGGTTTAGTTTCCAAAATGGGGTCACATATGCTTTTTTTTTATTGTTTTTTTTTTTTTTTGCGCTTATGTCAGAAGCCACCCCTGAGCAAATCACCAATTTAGGCCTCAAATGTACGTTTGCTGTCTCCTGAGCCATGTTGTGCACCCACACAGGGACGTGCACAGACATTTTGAAGGGCAGGGGCTCAAGTAAAAAAAAGAGGGCACTTTTCATAAATTAAAAAACGTCTGCCAGACTTAATGGGCAAATGTGCTGCGGTCCAGGGACACAGTGGACTCCCGCCGGGCCTCCTCGACATTCCTATGCCCATAAAAGTTGGTGTTTTTGTAAAATCGAGTCAAGAACAGTTTCTATGAAGGTCTGCCATGTGTATATACACTTTGGCTGTGCTGTCAGTCTTATTTACAGAAAACATGTGACAGCTGCCCTATAATATACTGTATTATAGAGGAGATTTATACAAAACCTGTGCAGAGAAAGAGCGGTGCAGTCGCCCATAGCAACCAATCAGATCGTTTTTCAGAGGGCTTTTCCTCTGCAAAGGTTTTAATAAATCTCCCCCTATATGCCCCCACCTGAGCTCTATATGACAGAACCCATCACCAATCACCCAGCACCCATCACCAATCACCCAGCACCAATCACCCAGCACCCATCACCCATCCCCAATCACTCAGCACCCATCAACAATCACCCAGCACCCATTACCAATCACCCAGCACCCATCACCAATCACCCATCACCCAGCACCAATCAGCCAGCACCAATCACCCAGCACTCATCACCAATCACCCAGCACCCATCACCAATCACCCATCACCAATCACCCATCACCAATCACCCAGCACTCATCACCAATCACCCAGCACCCATCACCAATCACCCAGCACCAATCACCCAGCACCCATCACCAATCATCCAGCACCAATCACCCAGCACCCATCACCAATCACCCAGCACGCAGCACCAATCACCCAGCACCAATCACCCAGCACCAATCACCCAGCACCCATCACCCAGCACCCATCCCCAATCACCCAGCACCCATCTTATGCAGGAATCTTCTCACAGCCCTGGTTCTTACACTGAAGAGATGGACACCACACTAATATATACTTACAGTCTACAATATACTAGAGTTGGCAAAAAAAGAATTTTAAATATACAAAGACGTCCAGGCATAGCACAGCATACAGGATGCAGGCAGGGAAGCTCCGCCTTCATTGCGCACAAGACTGACTTCGCATACTAGCAATGTGGGGCAATACCTAGAAAATGGAAAGACCAATTTTTGTATACTGCACTGTAACCTAGTGCATTGGGTTTAGTGCGAGTAAACAGCCTGTCAGTTTCCCTTTAATTATATACCTTACCCCCCTTAATGATCTATATACTGTGCCACCGTTCATCTATTAATTCCATATATACTGTGCCACCATTAATGAACTATATACTGTGCCACCATTAATGGACTATATACTGTGCCACCATTAATGAACTATATACTGTGCCACCATTCATCTATTAATTCCCTATATACTGTGCCACCATTAATGAACTATATACTGTGCCAGCATTAATGAACTATATACTGTGACACCATTAATGAATTATATACTTACTGTGCCACCATTCATCTAATAATTCCATATATACTGTGCCACCATTAATGAACTATATACTGTGCCACCATTAATGAATTATATACTGTGCCACCATTCATCTATTAATTCCCTATATACTGTGCCACCATTAATGAACTATATACTGTGCCACCATTAATGAATTATATACTGTGCCACCATTCATCTATTAATTCCCTATATACTGTGCCACCATTAATGAACTATATACTGTGCCAGCATTAATGAACTATATACTGTGCCAGCATTAATGAACTACCGTATATACTCGAGTATAAGCCGACCCGAGTATAAGCCGAGACCCCTAATTTCAACCCAAAATCCCAGGAAAAGTTATTGACTCGAGTATAAGCCTAGGGTGGGAAATACCTCATCCCCCCCTGTCATCATCCAGACCCGTCATTAACATCCTCATCATCCCCTTGTCATCATCCCACACATCCCCTCTTCATCATCCCCTTGTCATCATCCCACACATCCCCTTATCATCCCACACATCCCCCCTTCATCATCATCCCACACATCCCCCCTTCATCATCCCCTTGTCATCATCCCACACATCCCCTTATCCCACACATCCCCCCTTCATCATCCCCTTGTCATCATCCCACACATCCCCTTATCCACACATCCCCCCTTCATCATCCCCTTGTCATCATCCCACACATCCCCTTATCCCACACATCCCCCCTTCATCATCCCCTTGTCATCATCCCACACATCCCCTTATCCCACACATCCCCCCTTCATCATCCCCTTGTCATCATCCCACACATCCCCCCTTCATCATCCCCTTGTCATCATCCCACACATCCCCTTATCATCCCACACATCCCCCCTTCATCATCCCCTTGTCATCATCCCACACATCCCCTTATCATCCCACACATCCCCCCTTCATCATCCCCTTGTAATCATCCCACACACCCCCCTTCATCATCCCCACACCCCCCCCCCCCCCCCCTTCATCATCCTCTTCTCATCATTCGCCCTCAGTGGTCTTCAACCTGCGGACCTCCAGAGGTTTCAAAACTACAACTCCCAGCAAGCCCGGGCAGCCATCGGCTGTCCGGGCTTGCTGGGAGTTGTAGTTTTGAAACCTCCGGAGGTCCGCAGGTTGAAGACCACTGCGGCCTTCAACATGCGGACCTCCAGAGGTTTCAAAACTACAACTCCCAGCAAGCCCGGGCAGCCATCGGCTGTCCGGGCTTGCTGGGAGTTGTAGTTTTGAAACCTCCGGAGGTCCGCA